>NW_023660040.1:15000-20097 GCF_015228065.2 Penaeus monodon | reverse complement strand
TTTTTTTGGGGGGTTAAAATTTTCCCTTTATTGACCGGGGGAAAGTGAAGTTTTGAGGAGGAAAAAACCGGGAAGCAGGGGAAAAAACCAAAACCCCCCTTTTTTTTTTTTTTTTTTTTTTTTTTCCCCGGTAAAATGGGGGGACTCCCCCCCCTTTCCCAGGTGCCCCGGTTTCCTGACAAGTCGCACTTCCTCATTGCAGGTGGGGGGAGGTCTAAGTTTACCTTTTGTAGCCTTTCCTCTTCTCATTTTTTGACTGTTTTTCTTTCCTTTTTTTCCTTTTCTGCAATTTTTCATCTTTTTTTGTTTCTCTAGTTTTTCCCCTTTCCCCATTTTTTTTTTTTTCTTTTTTGCTTTCCCTCCCCCTTTTTTATTTTTTTTATAAAAATCCCAAAATTTCCCTTTTCACATGTTACCAAATTTACATATTATAGAAATGATGTCATGTAAGTAACCCTTTTATGTATTTCCGAATTCCATAGGAATTTGGAATTTTTGGGGCCATAAGGATCTCAGCAATTACACTGATAAAAAAATAAAAAACTATTAATAATAGCAGAGAAAAAATAAAATCAGGCTAAAATTAACAGATTCCTAGTGATGGAGTCACGACCCCAATTTTCTCACCCAATGGTTATTTTTAATTTTATAAAAAATTTAACTTGAATCTTGTTTAGTAATAATTTCGTCCCTCCCCCCTTCCCCCCCCACATTTGACAGGCCATAGCATGTCCATCATCCCCAAACCCCTTTCCCCTTTAACGGCCCGCCCATCGGGAGCCTGTGGGCCCCAAAGGTCCCTTTGTTATGAAAACCCCAAGAGGAATCAATGGGCTATAACAGACTATAAACCCCCAGCAGAATGGCTTTGAATGCACAGGGGGAGATCACTGGCAGAAATAGGTTAACTCACATCATCAGGGAAATTTTATAGTTGTTCTTATGTTGGGCGAAATGGTTACATGCACATTATTTTTAATGAAACAGACAAAATGCTCAAATTAATTAAGGGATAATATTTTAATTTTTAATCAGGGTTTAAAAATGATTTTTTCATTGTTAGATTTTTTTTATTACTTTTTCCCATTGTTTATGAAAAAAAAAAGAAAAAGTTAAATCGCTCATTTTTTAAGATACACAAAAAAATATTTTTTAATAAACAAAAGTATATCAATTCTGAAATTTTAAAACATCAAAAAGCAAATGGGAACCTATTTACATTTTTTAAAAATAGGGTTATTAACCAAAACCATGGAAATAACATTAATATATATATTATATATATTTTATATAATAATTATATTATTATTATACAATTTTTATATTTTATATATATAAAATATATATTAATATATATAATATATTAATAATTTTTAATTTTTTTATATTATATTTATATAATTTTTTATTATTATTATTATATATTTTTATTTATTATTATTATATATTTATAATTATATATTTTATTTTATTATATATATATTATATATATAATTTTTTAATTTTCATTATATTATTTTTTATAATATTATATATATTATATTTTATATATATTTATATATATTATTATATATAAAAATTTATATTTTATATATATATATTATATTATATATTTATATATATTTATTTTATTATCTATTATTATATATATTATATATATTTATTTATAATTTAATATAGATATATATTTTTAATATATATATAAAAAATTAATTTTATTTATATATTATTTTTATATTATTTTTATATTATATATTATTAATAAAAAATATATAATAAAAATAATTTTAAATAATTATAATATAATATATATATTAATTTATTATTTTAATTAAGTTAATATATAATATATATATAATTATATATACTAATTATTATATTATTATTATATATATATATATATATTATATAATTAAAATTTTAATTATTATATTATAATATATTAAAAAATTAATATAAAAAAATTATATAAAATCTTATTATATAAAAATAAAATATATTTTAAAATATATTTATATATATATATTTATTATTATATTATATAATATATTATTATTATATTTATATTATTATAAAATAATAATATATTTTAAATAATATATTTAAATATATATATATTATAATATTATATATAATTTATATAATATATATATATAATATATATATATTTAAAATAAAAAAATATATATATTTAAAAAATATATAAATTATATATAATATATTATATATCTATTATAAAATTAAAAAATAATATAAATTTATATATAATTTATTAATTTTATATTTATTATTAATTTATTTATTAAATTTATTTTATTTTATAATAATTTATTATATATAATACCTATATATTATAATAATATATTTATTTTAAAAAATTATTTATAATATATTTTTTAATATAAAAATTTTATTAAATAAAATTTTATTATAATATACTTTTTTAAAATATATTTAATTAAATATATTTTAAAATTATATATATAAAATTATAATTTTTATATAAATACTTATAACATATTTATATTAAAAATTTATTATATATAATTATATTATATATCCAAATTTTTAACATATTATATATTAATTTTAAATTTTTAAATATATATATAATTTTTTTAATTTATGTTTTTTATTTTTTTTATTCTTATTTATATATATATATAAAATATTTCTTTTTTTTATATATATATAATAATATATGTATATATTTATAAATTATATATATATTTATATTTATATATTATATATATATTATATATAATTATATATATATATAATTACAAAAATACATAAAACATTCCCACATGGGCATGGATATATGTACTTTTTTTTTTTTAAAATGCCCCACAAGTGCTAGTCCAAATGAGCAATTACAAAAACTACCCATTCACCAATTTTTTTTGATTTTTAGAAAATTTTTTGGATCTAATAGCTTTAGTAATGCCAATAAAACTGAAATTCTAAATCTTAAAAAAACAACATTGATATAATACATTAACACACCATTTTTATTCTTGTATAACCAATATATAATGAGGGGGGTAGGAAAAAAAAATAAATAATACTGGGCTAGTGCTTTTATTTTCTCTTCCATGTCAAAAAAATGTAGGTGGAAAAAAAAACTAAAACTTTATCTTTTTCTATAATGTTCTTTTTTTTTCCATAAACCATATGGCCCATTTATATAAGATTGACTTTCATTCGGTGGGGCATCATATCCCAGGGTTTTTAAGTCTGCTGCATGTGATATGAAATGGTCTTTGGGTCTCCCCAAAGCTTGGGTTAGTGTTTTTTGAAAAAAAAAAAAAGTTTTTTTTGGAGAATTAAAATAAATGGAAAAAATCAGGAAATTTTTTCGCAGGAATTTTTAGACTTAATGCTTTTTCCTGGGCAATTATTTGGGAGTCTTTTCAAGAAAAAAAATTGGGGGGCCTTAGTAAAAAACAAAAGTTTTTCCACAAACTTAAGGGAAAGGTTGAAAGAAGGAGGTCATAAGGGCTACTAATTTTACTCTTTTGTGGCTAAGCACAACATTTTTCCCAGATGTTGGGTTAATGGAGGTTAAGTGAAAATATGAAAATAACAGGGAAATAATGAAAAAATACTTCTAACACCATGTTAGACAGAAATGAAAAAATTTTGTATAACATAAAGAACCTTTCTTTCTTTTTAAAATTTAAAAAAAAGGGGATTCCCCCCTCCGCCCAAATCTTTAAAAGAGAATACAATTGAATGAGCAAAAAAAGAAAACACATCAAATAAAAATTTTTTATTATTACACTTTTGATGATTTTACAAAGCTTGTTTGTCCATCTGATTGAAAAGACAAACTTCTTGCCCTGTTCACAGTATGAAAGAAAACTGTCAACCTCTACTGGAGTGACATACAAAGATTACCCCTAAACGGATGAACACCTCCCATTACTCAACCCAATCACTTTTAGTCAAAAGTGCAACCTTGGAAAATCAGGGTCCTATTAATGCAATTTTTTCATGCGTCCCCAAAGGGGATCTTAAAAAGGGGACTCTTCTCCCCGAGCCCCAGGTCCATGACGGCGTTTCCCCTTAAGGGGGGGCTTCTGTTTCATGTGCCTTTCACGCCATAAGCCCGGGGCCAACTGGGTGGAATAAATGACAATTTGTGTATTACTACGTTGTGACAAAAACTAAGTTAGAAGGTCAATTTTTTTAAAACCTGTTTTTGCTATCCCTTTGCCATGTGCTGTGAATGCCCGCCACACTCTCCGTAAAGAGAATAATATTAGCAGGGAGTCCCGCACAAACGTCTGAACCACCCTAAAAAAACACGTACACAGACAGGTGTCTTCCTGTCCTAGTAAACAATTTGCTCTACCAAAATTAACTGACAATGGGAAAATTGCCAGGGTACATGCGTTTTGCCACTGTTTCTCCTATTACACCTTCAAAGGCATTCAAAGTCCCCAAAACCCGTAAAGGCACAGCCCTTTTTCCAAAACCTATCCCTAACCCGTTTTGTAAATAACCTACAAAAAACAAAAGGGGCCACCAAACCCGAGAACAGATTTACCACATTTTTAGCATTTTTTAAAAATAATTGTTCCTGGATTTTCAAACATATTGAGAGGAAAAAGGGGTTTTTAATAAGTTTTGGGGCTCCTGGTAACTGTTTAAAATGAGGGCTAGCAGAATCGTCGAAATTCAGAGGGTCATGACTTTCATTTTACAAAACACAGTGGGTACTTTTGAGAAGTACCCAGGCGAAATTGCTTTTATAGCAGAAAACCCTTTAAAAAACTCCAAAATTTGCTAAATTTACATTTTGTATGAGTTTGTAGACCAATGTCTATGCCTATTTATTTTATATTTTTCTCACGAGTTTAATTGTAAAATTCACAATTCCCAAATTTTCGTTGCATTTGGGGTAGTTTAAAAAGGGGTTTGTAGGGCATTCGGGAAACCAAAAGAAAACAATGCAAGTATGATATTCTACACAGTAAATATTTTCAGAACAATATCGCCTTTTTAAACCAAACCCAAAACTTTTAAAAAGGAATTCCCTGTATTCATTCATTATCCCCTATGATCCCATATGTGGGCTCTGTCTGAAAAAAT
>NW_023660040.1:0-10000 GCF_015228065.2 Penaeus monodon | reverse complement strand
ATTGCTTGACAATATGATATGCCTTCGTGGAAAATCTGGCTGAGTAACAGGTGACAGAAATATGCTGTCATATGAATTTCGGATGAAGGGCAGGCGACTGGAATTACAATGCATGCAAAGGTTCGTGCCGGCCACACCTCAAGCCACATCACCAAGAAATGTCTTGCAACGCAAACAGCAAATGCGTGAGACACTCAAGATTTCTTGGGTTATATATCAACCAGTTATTAATGTGGCTGAACACAACAACATGAATAATGAAATGGCTAATGTTGCTGAATAGGGTACTGGCACAGAATGAGAAAGACTAATGTAATTCATAACGAAAACAAGCACTAGGAGTAAAAGATGTATAGTAACATTTATGGTTTACTTTTTTTTGGCAGTAAGCAGAAAATATGTACGGCACTAATGGATATAAGTCTTTTTTATAAGGAGCATCACTGGGGTTAACTTAAAAAACCGATGCTGTTTCATCTAGAAATATTATCTACTGTTAAGACATATTCTAAACATGTTTTCTAAACACCGGTTCACCAATATTCATAAAAATGTATAAAAAAAAAAAAATAAATAAAATAATAAAACAAATCCGGCCCCGGGGGGATTGCCCGAAATAAACCACCGTCTTTCCTCCGTTTTCTTACAGCAATCGCACCCATACTCCACTGTATCACCCCCTCACCTCTGACCATTCACACCGGCTTCTCCAAGACTATTTTCACGCTCTGGACTGGACCGAAAGGAATCGAAGCTATTTTCCTTCGGGCTCCTTTTCGACCTTTTTTCCGTCGAGACCAAACACAGACGCCGGACCCGCAGCGTTGCCAATGCTAAAGGCTGAGAACACGGAGGTTATGGGTGCTAGATACGAGCGATTTTTCGCTATAGTTTCAGCGTAAACGTTGTTTAATCTTGTGATTATTTACTGTGGACTGGTGATTTGTTTATTTTGGACTTTTTTTTTTATATTGCCGTGTTGTGTCCTTTTTGGGCAGAATGCTCGGTTTTAGATGATAAGTATTCTCCGCTATCTTGTTACCAGATGAGAATTTCAGTAGAATAGATAAGATTACAAAAGTATGATACATCCTTTTAGAAGATAAATACAAAATAAGTCCTTCGATCTAAGTCACTCATTTTACTTCTTCTTCCACTGAACAACATCAATTATTTAACGTGCTGAAGTCAGTAACTCTGACAAAAGACTAGCTAACCCATCTGTTGGTATTTATATCATTAAAACAATGAATCTGTTTTGGCGTTGTTAATATACCAAGTTGTTAGTTCATGTGTGCTACATTTAGATTTACAGTATGTAAAAAAAATTGTATGAAATAATTTAAAACTCGAATGGTGGTAGAATATATAATCTGATAGGCACCAGAATGTTTTCATTGTTATAAGTCCTCTCTCATAGTGTCAGTTATTCATTATTAATACAAATGGAAGCATTGTCTGAAGCATACACATCTAAACAATGTGACAACTAACAAACAACGATTTCATATAATCACATTTAATGAGTTTCCACTCCCAAACCCACTTACTTCCTCAATATATCTCTGCTCTACTACTATACCTATACCTCGCATAAAAAATAAATAATAATAAAAAATCCTTACGCGTTTATCATTTCAACAAACGGAAGAAATAAGAAATGCAAGTTGGATAACATTTCAAAGCCTCCTTGCACAATCGGTACGCGTTCGCTGTTTAACCGAAGGTTGTGGTTCGATCCCACCCGGGGGCGCTGCTTTTATCAAGGGTAATAATGATGGCGGAAGAAATGCTTCTCAAGATTATTTTAGAGTCTTTGCCTATGAAATGGTGTAGTATGAGCCTGGTGTTTTTGTGGAGGATAAAAAGAATAAATGCGAGGGAAAGAATGGAAGGTAACGGAACCCTTTACCTTCAGACTGCATAAAAATTCGCAATGGCAATTTTTCTCTGTGCATACATACCTCACCATGTTTCTCTACCAACGACATGTAAGCGCGCGCATACAATTAGCTACACACACACATATATGTATATGTTATGTGTAATGAATTTATTTTATGTGTTTGTTAATTTATGTATACACACACACACACCACACACCCACGCACACCCACACACACATACACACACACACGCACACACACATATATATATATATATATTATATATATAATATATATATATATATATATATATATATATATTATATATATAATATAATATATATATATAATATATATATATATAATAGATATAATATATATATATATGTAATATATATGTAATATTATTTATTATATATATATATATTATATTATATATTATATATATTATATATATATATATATATATATATATATATATGTAATATATATGTATGATATTATAGAGTAGTATAGATATTATATATTATATATATATATATATAATATAATAATATATGTAATATAATATATATATATATATATATTATATATATATATATATTAATATTATATATATATATATAGATAATATATATATATGTCATATATATATATATTATATATATATCTATATAATATATAATATATATAATATATATATTAATATTTGTTATAGTATATATATATATATTATTATATATATGTATATTATGCTCATGGTTTATGTGAAGCGATGGTGTGGTAGCCTAGATATTTACAAGTCTTTTGCATCCCTTCTCGCTTGCGCGCCACCGGCTGCTTGCTAATGCGAAAATTGGAGTCACCTCTGCATAAGCCTCCACCGCCAGTTCACAGCTCTCCGTCATCAAGACTTCTGTAGTGCTTCCTCGTGCCACCCATGGAAACTAGGCACTTGTGATCCCAGGCTAATTGTGAGGTATCTCGTACAGCCAGGAGGCCCCAGAGGTTCGGACCATAACCCACCGCGTGTGGACACAAACCTGGATCCGAAACCAAACTCCTGCCCCTCAGGACACCCTGGGGTTAATGGGCGGCTCGGGGGAGTTGGGACCTTGCCCAACCCTCCTTCCCCCCAGATACTCACCGCACCGTCCTCAAGTAAATAGAATATGTCTGAGGGGGTGGTGCTGTCCTACTACCCACAAGACGAGTCGGGCTGTCGAATCACGTTGGGAGGGAAATGTTGGGGGGGTGCAGCATGGGAACCAGATTACTCGCCCCCCTGCGCTTGGCAGCTCCAACCCAGCTGAGACATGTGGGTAAAGCCCAAAGGGGGGGAAAAACGAACACACGGCGGACGTTGAGTTCCACAGCCTGCTACCCCCCTTTTTGGGGCAGGTCGGCAGGGTGCAGCAGGCGGGCGTCCACCCGGGGCTTACTTCAGGCAGCTATCCGGGTAGGCGTTTTGGAACATCCGTTCCTTGCAGCAGACCAAGCAGTTACCTCTGCTGTCGAGGGAATAGGGCAGTTGGGAGTTGAGGTGGATGCCCTCTCAGAGGTGAGAAGAGACCTTGGCAGCAACACGATCGTTGGTGGTACTGTCGGGCCGTGGCGATGGTCATCACCTCCAGGGAGTAGCCATAGCCATCTCCACCCGACTTCCCCCCTTGGCTTGGGTAACCCCGGGTTTTGATGAGTAATCAGGGCCTGAACGAAGCATGTTTTTGGGCTTCGTTCACTTATTGCTGTGTCCGCCCCTATGATTTTTTGCAACTGGATGTAAAAGAACCATTCTACGCCAAAAACCCCAATCCATGGCAGACATTGCCCCGGGGAGACATTTTGCATTGTTTTTGGGCGATTCAATTTGGTATCGGGTGTGATCGGCAGCTACGAGATTCTGTCAGCCCCCATGGCTTAGGGGCTATCCCACGCAAGAACGCCTCATTTCCCCGGGGGCTTTGCTTAGGGTTTCTGGCTCCCGTTCACGTCCCCCTCACATCGGGACATGGTATAGCGAGGGGGTACTGTGGCCAAGGAGATAGACCCATTTTGCAGCACTTGATGGGGGAACCTTGAAAAAAATTTCAGGGTTTTTTCGAATGTCAGTTTTTTGGTACTGACCAGAGGGTGGTAGGGCTACCCACGGGGCCCTTCAAAATCCTCGTCCCCCCGTGGTCACTCTCGAGTCTTCACTTGGACAACTGAGAGAGGGTATGTCCCGTGTTTCCCTTTTTTGTCTCTGATCGTTTACAGAATTTTTTAAAAATTGACGGACCCAATTCTCTGTGGGGGTCCTTAAAACGTGAAAAACTCAAAGCACGCACGATCCATTGGGGTACGCCCAAAGAAAGCAGAATTTTTTTCTTCCTGGGGACATTGGAGGCCACTGAAGTGTGTCACTGGCACGGCTGAATGGCAATCGGAGTTTGTCGCTTTTGGTGCGTAGGGCTCGAACACTGTGAGATGGGGCAAGAACGTTGATCGAATCTTTTGGGAGGGTTTAAAGTCATTTTTTTGGGAAAAGACCTCCCTCGCCTACCAAACACTGAGAGAGCATGTGTTTGTGTCGAGGCCAAAACCAAATTTAGGACTTTTTGGGCCTGTTAAGGAACCCGTTTATCGATCCAATTATATTAAAAATATATTTAAAATAATATTTTATATATATATATTATATATATAATATATTATTATATATTAAAATAATTATATATATATATATATAATATAATATATATATAAATTTAAAAAGTATATAAATAACATATAGTATGTATTTATGTTATACAATAAAATCGAGGAGGTTTAAAAAGTTTTCGGAAAAAAAAACAATATGAAAAACGCTTCATTAGATGTTTATTTTCAAAAATCTCCATTAATCAAAAACCTGCAAAATTTTTTTACCCGCCTTTAAATTCCGTTTAGCAAAATGAGGGCCAGTGATTTAAACCTGTCAGGCAGCCTTTTACTCTTTAAGGATGGAAAAATTTGGGACCTTTTAAGATTCTTTTTTAAAAAAAAGAAGTCGGGGGAGCTAAATCGGGGTGAAAGGTGGGGTCAATTCCTATCGAAAGACCTCTTTTCCCCGAGTGCTGGAGCGGGTGCTTTGTCATTGGTAAAAAAAAATGCTTTGATGCAGCTTTCCAGGGCTTTTTTCGTTTTTTTTTTAAAGTTTCCTAAAAAGCATTCGAAATGGGCAGATTATTGTATTGTATGTTGTTACAACTATATATGTATATATCCTATAATAACATATAATATACATATAAAAATTAATTATATATTATATATATAATAATTAATAATATATGTATGTTACAACATATAATATTTCATATTATAATATTATTATAATATATATATATTTATTATTATTATATTTATTTTTGGGGTTGTGTGTGTTTTGGGTGTGTTGTTGTGTGGTTTTGGTGTGTGTTGTGGTTCAATATATTATTATTTTAAAAATTTAAAAAATTTTTTTTTTTTTATCTTTTTATTTTTTTTATTTAATTTTTTAATTTTATAATAATATTATTAATTTTATATTTTTAAATATTTTAATATATTTATATATATATTATTTTTATTTTTTTTTTTTTTTTTATTTTTTATAAAATTAATTTTATATTATATAATTTTTATAATTATATATTTTATATTATTTTTTTAATTAAAAAATTTATAATTTTTTATTTATTTATTATTTAAAATTTTTAAAAAATTAAAATATTTTTAAATATTTTTAAATTATATTTATTTATATATTATTATATATTTTATATATGTTTTTATATTATTTATATAAAATTATATTTATATTATAATGTGGTATATATATATATATATAATTATATTTATAAGGCAATGGCAAACCCGTCAAATTTGCCAAGAAATCTGAAACCCATGATCGCCTACACCCTTGGGGGCCCGGGCCACTTGAAAAAAAAAAAAAAAAAAAAAAAAAAAAAAAAAAAAAAAAAAAAAAAAAAAAAAAAATTATATATATATATATATATATTATAAAAAATCTATAAAAAAATATTAAAACTATATATTATAATTTTATATAAAATTATAAAATATATATTAAAATTAAATAAAATTTTAATATAAAATATAGATTATGTATGTATATATATAAATATATAATATAATTATATATGTAGTATGTATGTTGTATGTATGTATGTATGTATGTAGTTTTGTAGTATTGGGAGTATGTAGTATTTTAATTTTTAATAATTATATATATTTTTTTATAATATATATATATATATATATTAATGTAAAAATTAAGACAAGAAATGTGTAGACATCAAAGGTCACTATAGCACTAGGGGTCAGTATTGGGCGAAAAGGGGTAAAAAGAGCCCCAAAATTTTAGAAAAATGAACTAAAAAGTGATGAAGAATAAAAGGAAAATGAAGGGGAAGAAAAAAACCCAGGGAAAAAATTATATAGTCAGGGGCTGTTTTTTTATCTATTGAAATTATCTGCCGTAAAATTTAAAAATCTAGAGGTGTATGAAAAATACAGAGGGGGGTGAGGCTTGTAGGAAAGCTGCCCATGTTTTTTTTTTTCGTTCAGTTAGGCTATTTTTGTGGTTTTTCTGAATGGAAGGGTCAAAAAAAATTAATGTCCAGCCCCAAAAAGCTCACAAACTTATGGTTCCCCTTTGTGACAAAAAGATAAATAAAAGTTAAATGTTTGTTAAGTACAGACAGGAATGAAAAAAGGAAAAGGAGTAAGGAAACTTAGCTGGGAAAGGGGGCTACGTAAAGACGGGAAATGATCCCCTACTGGGCCCATTCCGTCTATTAAACCCTACAAAACCAGCAAGGAATTGGGGTGGTCTATAGAAATTTCATTTATAAAATTTTCTCCCACATCAAATTAAAGGTAATCAGCCACATAAAAAAAATTTGCAGTGGGTGGGGTTTTTAGGGCGAAGTTTCCAGATAGGGAAGTTTTTTTTGGTTCAGTAAGGCAATGTATGGGATCTCCAAAAAGGTCATGGTCAAAAAAAAAAGTCCAAAGTAAGTGGTAAAGGGGTAAAAATAATTTTTAAAATTTTTCCTCGTTCTTGTTTTTTTATTACCATCGACGTGAAAAATGTAACCATAAGGTCATTAGCTCTATCCTTTGAGGGGGTTTTTAAATACATCAATTTAGCTGTTTATTTTTATAGTGCCTGCAATTTTAAAAACTTAAGGGGCGTTTACACGATCAACATATTCGACGGAAAAAAATCGTTACCAATAGGAAGGAAAACGAAAAACTCGCTATGACGTCAGAAGCGACACCAGAGGTTACCGGGCACTTTCCCTGTTGCGCATCAAAAAAACACAGTCTGGGGAAAATATACATGTGCCCGGGGGCACAATGAAAAAAAGTCACTTGGTTTCCGGATTTTTAAAAACCGTCAGTAAAATAGGGGCTCAAAGTCCCGGTTTAAAATGGCCCAGACCTCAACAAAGGGGAAAAATTTCCACTGGGGGCGAAAAGAGACCCTGCTACTAATAAACTCTACCGCCCAAAAACAAGTTTCTTCCAGACTGCTGCAGGTGAAAGTCTCTCTCATACAGGTGCCTGCTTGGGTTTTAACAGGTTCAACCTTTTTCAGTAACTCGAGAGTATTTTGGGCCATGCGCAATAGTTCGTGGAATCCTTTTATAGCCTTTTTAAATTTTGGGAAAAAGGTTTCATGGCTTCCCCGAGTTACCAAAGGGCACCCTTCGAACATTGTCCACCCTCAAGCCCTGTGACGATTCGAAAAGGGGTAAAAACCTAATCTGTACCACTGCTTGTTGCCGATCCCCTTTTATCGTTTTACAGCTTATGACGTCATCCTCTTTCCGTGATATGGTAACGATTTTGTCCGTCGAACATGTTCGCACCTTTTCTGAAAAAAAAACTGCTGTCGCATCTAAAGTATACTGAATTTAAAAAAATATAGTAAAAGGGTGGGCTTGGGGCAAAACCCTGGTGAGAAGTTTTTGGTCAAAGGAAGGTTTGGATTTCCAAAATGGTAAATAAAAAAACAACTGTCATTGGGAAAAAAGTTGTTTAGGATAAAAACAGAGGGATAAAAAAAAAACATGCAACAAATGGAGGCAAGAGCCAAACTCCACGGGTTAGTTTTCTTTGCCATTCCTTTTTGGGTTTTCTTCAAGCTCATGCCCAAAGAAAAGTGTCTTACACGTAATTTTTTCATCCCCCAGCTTTCGGGTTAATTTATATGGTTTAAAATCCCCTTCACCTAAAACACTTGGCACAAGGTAATTTGTCTACGTAAACAGTAATAGGTTACGGCCTTTAAATAAGAGGATCAATAGCCTACATTTTTAATGCCTCTTTAGTTAAATATTCAGACTTGGCGTTAAAATACGGTTTAATATTTTTTTCTAATAGCGAAAAAAAAAAAAAGTAAAACCGTAATGTCGGTATGCCTAGATATATTCTTTGGCACAGTTTTGTTTAAAAATACTAATTTGGACAGGGATTTTTGGAGTGCTTTCAGATAAAAGGCCCAAGTATCACTTCCTGAATTCGGGAAAAAAGATAAAATTAAAATATGAATTTATGAAAGAAAGGGAGTTTAAAATAAAGGGACAAGTTGGATATTGCAAGAACATTTAAAATGTAAAAAAAAGGTTTAATTTCTGGACTGAATTCTGATTGGAAAATCAAAGTTGGGCAAGAATCAACCAAATAGAAAATGCTTACTGGAAGAAAGATTACAGAACCATTTTTAACATCTGCCAAAAATTTGGGAAAATCTTTAAATTGGGCCAAATCACTAGGGTTTAAAAGTAAATTCTTTAAGTATGAAGCAGGATAGCATCAGGGGCTGAAGGCCCTTTTTACAAAATACTGATTTCATTTATTGTATACATTTCCTTTATAGGCCATTTTCTCCCTAGTCAGTATGACGCAAAAATCCAAAAAAAGCAAATTTACAATTAGGGACTTTTTTTAAAAACTATACTTGTACATAGAATTTGGGTGAGTAAAAAAAATGCTTTCCCCTTCAAAGTTATTTTGCAAGCATTAACTCTTTGGGCACGCCAGTTTTTTCGCCTTTTCCTTCTTGGGGGACCCAAAAGCAGTTTTCCCGGATGGTCGGAAGCAGGGGGACGTACTTGCTGCTGGATCAAAGGGAAACTGCAAATCAATCTTTTTCCAGGCAGAAACCCTTGGTTGGGGGTACAGGCATTCCCATGCACGCACCCTTTCCTGGGCCAGCAGTGCAAACCCTTTAGATAAAGAAGTCTTGGTTAACTTTACCATATGGGGGAAAAACCCCCCATGGCGTAATGGTCTTCTCCGCAAATCTAACGTGGAGGCATTGTTTTGTAATTAAAAAAAAAAAAACCACAATAAGTTCAGTAAAAATTTGTAATACCGCAATCCGTTAGAATAGACCTCTATATTCAAATAAAAAATTTTTTCTTTCCTTGCCCTTTCCCTTGGGGTGGATGCCCTTACCAATCGGGAAATCTTCTTGTTCCTTTGTGGTGGTGGGAAACCCCTTTTGACCTCCCGTGCAACAGTGAATCACACGGCTAGGGTGCCAAGCACCAAAACGGCAACCTGCGGGGACCTTGTGGGGCTTGCGGGGAGCTTCTTTGTGCCCCCCCGAGAAATTACACTAAAGGGGGGGAAATTTCATTTATATGCTTTAAAATTTCCCTGTCTATCTAATTTACCTAAAAAAAGTCAAAAAAGACTAGGTGAAATTCTTTCTCACCCCTTTTTCCCTGCCCTTGGGGACACCCCAAAGACTCAACTCTCATTTGGGCAAAGCGGGGTCGAAGGGGTCTGTTCTAAAAGTGGTTGACGCCCGGGCAACTTCTCAGAGACTGTACCACATTACTTTGGGTTCCATAAAGTGGGGCCCTTTTTGAAATTTTGCGGGGGATCCCACCTTGGGAGCATTCTATTTTTCTCTCCTGATACTATACAGATTTAATCAACTCAAAAAACAAATTTTAGTAAGTACGTGGTTTTTACATACCCGGGTGTGGGGAATGATCGGATGTGTGGCTACTTCTTCATCTTGGCGATCTCCCTCTTGATCATTTTTCTTGCCAAGGGGAAAATCCTGT
>NW_023660039.1:0-20098 GCF_015228065.2 Penaeus monodon | reverse complement strand
TTATTATATCATTATCTTATCATCATTATACTATCATTATTGCAATTTATTACCATCCATTATTGCCAATGTTATCCAATATTATTCCCCAATTTTATTGAAAAGTTATAGAATATTTTTTCAATATTACTAATTTAACCACATCAATAAATATAGTATAATAAGTATACTAAATAACATAATAAATTAAATAATATATATCTTACTAATAGTATCGTTATACTGAATATACGTTATAATAATATTTTGCAATTATACTACCAGTACAAATAATAATAATGATAATAATAACAATAATAATACTAATAACAATATTATAACCATGCATTATTATTATTATACTTATACTATATTATTATTGTTATTATTACAGTATAATAGATTTTTGGCAATATACTAATAATTAAGATAATAGTAATAATTAATAATAATTAATATAATAATAATAATACTAATAATGATAATATTCATAATTATTATAATAATAATAATTAAAATATTCAAATGTTATCAAAATTCTTTATTCTCATTTACATCATATTGTTATGATTAATACAATTCTGGTAATTATTTCATTATTACCCTAATAATGCCGAAATCACAAAGAAATCGAAAACGTCTTTTGGAGATACTCTCAAAAGCTATATTCGCTAGATTTGCCGCTTTTCGATTTTGGGATGTTTTCTTACCTTTTTTATTATATATGGACACAATCCGTTATATCATCATCATATCAGATTATCATCATATTACGTTATCATCTTTCATTATCATCTATCATTATCATCATTATGCAATATATCATCATATTGCAATGTTACATTATTATTGCAATTATTGGATTTATAGTATATATTTGCAATAATACTAATACCACAACAATAATAATAGTAATAACAATAATAATAACAATAATAACGATTTATAATAATTATTTAATCATTATCTAATTAGTATCGTTATACTGTAATTATTACTGTTATAATATTATTTTTGCAATTATACTACCAGTACAAATAATAATAATGATAATAATAACAATAATAATACTAATAACATATTTAACACTAGCATTATTATTATTATATTATACTTATATATTATGTTATTATACAGTTATAATAGATTTTTGGCAATAATACTAATAATTAAGATAATAGTAATAATAATAAATAATAATAATAATATAATAATAATAATAATAATAATAATAATAATAATAATAATAATAATAATAATATTAATGTTATCAAATTCTTTTATTCTCACTTTTATCATCAATATTGTTATGATTAATACAATTCTGGTAATTATTATCATTATTACCCTAATAATTGCCGAAATCACCAAAGAAATCGAAAAAACGTCATTTTGGAGTATACTCTCAAAAGGCTATATTTCGCTAGATTTTGCCGCTTTTTCGACTTTTGGGAATGTTTTTCTTATACCTTTTTTATATTATATATGGACACAATTCCTGTTATTATCATCATCATTATCAGATTATCATCATTATTATCGTTATCATCATCATTATCATCATTATCATCATTATCATCATCATTATCATCATTATTGCAATTATTATCATCATTATTGCAATTGTTATAATTATTATTGCAATTATTGGAGTTATAGTATATATTTTTGCAATAATACTAATAACCACAACAATAATAATAGTAATAACAATAATAATAACAATAATAACGATTTTATAATAATTATTTATATCATTATCTTAATTAGTATCGTTATTACTGTAATTATTACTGTTATAAAAATTATTTTTGCAATTATACTACCAGTACAAATAATAATAATGATAATAATAACAATAATAATACTAATAAAATATTATAACCACTAGCATTATTATTATTATACTTAACTTATTATTATTATGTTATTATTACAGATATAATAGATTTTTTGGCAATGATACTAATAATTAAGTAATAGTAATAATATAATAATTTAATAATAATAATAATAATAATAATAATAATAATAATAATAATAATAATAATAATAAATAATAATTTTAATAATATTCAAATGTTATCAAAATTCTCTTTATTCTCACTTTTATCATCATTATTGTTATGATTAATACAATTCTGGTAATTATTATCATTATTACCCTAATAATTGCGAAATCACCAAAGAAATCGAAAAAACGTCATTTTGGAGTATACTCTCAAAAGGCTATATTTCGCTAGATTTTGCCGCTTTTTCGACTTTGGGAATGTTTTTCTTATACCTTTTATATTATATATGGACACAATTCCTGTTATTATCATCATCATCATTATCATGATTATCATCATTATTATCGTTATCATCATTATTATCGTTATCATCATCATTATCATCATTATCATCATTATTGCAATTATTATCATCATTATTGCAATTGTTATCATTATTATTGCAATTATTGGAGTTATAGTATATATTTTTGCAATAATACTAATAACACAACAATAATAATAGTAATAACAATAATAATAACAATAATAACGATTTTATAATAATTATTTATATCATATCTTAATTAGTATCGTTATTACTGTAATTATTACTGTTATAATAATATTTTGCAATTATACTACCAGTACAAATAATAATAATGATAATAATAACAATAATACTACTAATAACAATATTATAACCACTAGCATTATGTATTATTATACTTATACTTATTAGTATATTTGTTATTATTACAGTGTATAATAGATTTTTGGCCAATAATATAATATTAAGATAATAAGAATAAGAATGAATAATAATAATAATAATAAATAATATTCCAAATGTATCAAAAATTCTCTTTATTCTCACTTTGTCATCATTATTGTTATGATTAATACAATCTGGGTAATTATTACATCATTATTTACCCTAATAATTGCCGACAATCACCAAAGAAATCGAAAAAAACGTCCATTTTGGAGAGTATATACTCTCAAAGGCTTATATTTCGCTAGATTTTGCCGACTTTTTCGACTTTTGGGAATGGTTTTTCTTTATCCTTCTTTTTATATTATATATTGGAACAATGTCCGGTTATTATCATCATCATTATCAGTGGATTATCATCATTATTATCGGGTTTTATGTTTTTTTCCCCATCCATAATTTTTTTTTTTTATCTATCATTATCATCATCAATCACAGTATTGCAATTATTATCATCATTATTGCAATTGTTATCATAATTTGCAATTATTGGAGGTTATAGATATTATTTTTGCAATAATACTCATAAACCACTAACAATAAATGATGAATAATGTAAAAAAATAAAAAACAAATTAATAATAACAATAATAACGCATCGATTTTTTATAATAATATTTATATTATTATCTGGATTAGTATCGTGATTACTGTAATCTTACTGTATAATAATTAGTTTGCAAATATACTAACAGTACAAATAATAAAATGATAATAATAACCATAATAATACTAAAACAATATTATAACACTAGCATTATTATTATTTATACTTATAATTATTTAATTATTATTGTTATTAGTCCAGTTTATAAAGATTTTTTGGCAATAATACTAATAATTAAGATAATAAAAATAAATAATAATAATAATAAATAAATAATAATAATAATAATAATATAATAATAATATATTAATATTCAAATGGTATCAAAATTCTCTTTATTCTCACTTTCATCATCATTAGTGTATGATTAATACAATTTTGGTAATTAATTATCAATATTACCTAATAATAGCGCGAAATCACCAAAGAAATCGAAAAAAAAAACTCATTTTGGAGTTACTCTCAAAAGGTATATTTCGCTAGATTTTGCCGCTTTTTCGACTTTTGGGAATGTTTTGCTGTATTACCTTTTTTATATTATAGATGGACACAATCTACTGTTCTTATCATCATCATTATCATGATTAGCATCATTATATCGTTATCATCATCCATATCATCATTTATCATATCATTATCATCATATGCAATGTACAGCCATCATTATTGCAAAATTGTTATCATTATTATTGCAATTATTGGAGTTAATAGTATATATTTGCAATAATACTAATAACCACAACAATAAGATAGTCAAGAACAATTAATAATAACAATAATAACGATTTATAAATAATTTTATTCATTATCTAATTAGTATCGTTATTACTGTAATATTACTGTATAATAATTATTTTTGCAATATACTAACGACCAGTACAATAATAATAATGATAATAATAACACAAATAATAATAATAACCAATATCGATAACCACTAGCATTATATTCATATAATGATACTTATTATTATTGATGTTATTATTACAGTTTATAATAGATATTTGGCCAATAATACTAATAAGTAAGATAATACATAATAATAAATACTAATAATAATAATAAGAATCATAATTAAATATTCAAATGTTATCAAATTGTCTTTATTCAACTGTATCATTCATTATTGTATGATTAATACAATTCTGGTAAGTATTATCATTAGTACCTAATAATTTGCCGAAATCACCAAAGAAATCGAAAAAACGTCATTTGGAGTATATCTCAAAGGGCTAGATTTCGCTATAAGATGTTTCGCCGCTTTTCGACTTTTGGGAATGTTTTTCTACTACCTGTTTTTATTATCTATGGACCACAATTCCTGTTGTTATCATCATCATTTATCCAGATTTATCATCAGTATTATTTATCCATCATCATTATATCATTATCATCATATCATCATCATGTCTCATACATTATTGCCCAATTATTTATCTTCAGTATTTGCAATTGTATCATATTATTGCAATCGATTGCAGTTTATATATATATTTTTGCAATAATACTAATAACCACAACAATTATGATAGAAGATAACCCAATAAACTAACAATAATAACGATTTTATAATAATTATTATATCATTTCTATTAGTATCGTTATTACTGTAATTATTACTGTTTTATAATAATTATTTTTGTGAATTATACTACAGTATAAAAATAATAATAATGATAATATAACACTAATAAACTAATAACCAATATTATAACCACTATCATATTATATTATACTTATACTTATATATTACAGTATAATAGATTTTAGCAATAATACTAAATAATTAAGTAATATATAATAATAATAAGTAAAATAATAATAATAATAATAATAATAATAATAAGAATAATAATATTCAAATGTATCAAAATTCTCTTTACTTCAGCACTTTTATCATCATTATTGTTATGAGTAATACAATTCTGGGAATTATCTCATTATTACCATAATAATTGCCGAATCACCAAAGAAATCGAAAAAAAAAACGTCATTTTGGAGTATTTACTCTCAAAAGGCATATTCGCTAGATTTTGCCGCTTTTCGACTTGGGGAATGTTTTTCTTATACCTTTGCTATATTATATATGGACACAATTCCTGTTATTATCATAATCATTATCAGTTATTCATCATTTATTGCGTTAGCATCATCATATCATCATTATCATCATATCATCATTATCATCATTCATTATCATCAGTATTGCAATTATTATCATCCTTATGCAATTGTTATCATTATTATTCGCAAATGATTGGAGGTATAGTATATATGTTTGCAATAATCTAATAACCACAACAATAATGATAGTAATAACAATAATAATAACCAAGGAAGAACGATTTTATAATAAATGATTTATATCATATCTTAAGTTAGTATCGTTATTACTGTAATTTTCACTGTTATAATAATTATTTCTGCAATTATAATACCCAGTACAATAATAATAATGATAAAAATGACATAATAATTACTAATAAACCATATATAACCCACTAGGCATTATTTCTATTATACTTATACTTATTGTTATTATTGTTATTATACAGTATAATAGATTTTTTGGCAATAATACTAATATTTAAGATAATATTAATAATAATAATAATAATAATAATAATAATCAAACTAAGAGTAATAAATAATAATATTCAACTGTTCTCAAAATTCTCTTTATTCCACTTTATCATCATTATTGTTATGATTAATACAATTCTGTAATTATTATCATTATTACTTAATGAATTGCCGAAATCACCAAAGAAATCGAAAAAAAAAAAAACGTCATTTTGGAGTTACTCTCAAAAGCTATATTTCGCTAGATTTAGCGCTTTTTTCGATTTGGGAATGTTTTCCTGGATACCTCTTTTTAATATATATGGACACAATTCCTGGTATTAATCATCATTATTATAATGATTATCATCATTATTATCGTTATCATCATCATTATCATCATTACTCATTATCATCAATCATTACACATTAGTGCAAATTATATCATCATATTGCCAAGTGTTAATCATTATTATTTGCACAATTATGGGAGTTATAATATAGTTTTTGAAATAATACTAATAACCACAACAAAATGATAGTAATAACCTAATCATAACACTCATAACGATTGTATAATTATTATTTATATCGTTATCTTAATTAGTAATCGTGTATTACTTAATTATTACTGTTATAATAATTTATTTTTGCAATGAGACTACCAGTACAAAATAATATAATGATAATGAAGTAACAATAATAATACTAATAACAATATTTAACCACTAGCATTATTATTATTATATTATACTTCTTATTATTATGTTATTATTACAGTTATAATAGATTTGTTGCAAAATACTAATAATTTAAGATAATTAATAATAATAATAATAATAAGAATAATAACAAGAACAATAATAAAATAATAATAATAATAATAATAATATCAAATGTTATCAAAATACTCTTTATTATCACTTTTATTCATTTTGGCATTATGTATGATTAACACAGGTTTCTGGTAATTATTATCATTATTACCCTAAATTAATTGCCGAAATCACCAAAAGAAATCGAAAAAAAACGTCATTTTGGAGTATACTCTCAACAAAAGGCTATATGTCGCTAGATTTTGCCGCTTTTTCGACTTTTGGGAAATGTTATTCTTATAACTTTTTTATATTATATATGGACACCAATTCCTGCTATTATCACTCATCATTATCATGATTATCATCATTATTATCGTGTATCATCATCATATCATCATTATCATCATTCATTATCATCATTCTATTGGCAATTATTATCATCATTATTGCTAAGTTGTTATCATTATTATTGCATTATTGGAGTTATAGTATATTATTTTTGCAATAATACTAATAACCACAAATAATGATAGTAAGAACAAAATAATAACAATAAAACGATTTTACAATAATGTTTTTATATCATTATCGTAATTAGTATCGTTTATTACTGTAATTATACTGTTATAAAAATTATTTTGCAATTATACTACAGTATTATAAATAATAATAATGATGAATAATAACAATAATAATACTAATAAACAATATTATAAACCAATAAGCATTATTATTATTATACTATACTTATGTAATATTATTAGATATAATACAGTTATAAATAGATTTTTGGCCAATAATTACTAATAATTAAGATAATAATAATTAATAATAATAATCAATAATAATAATATAATAATAAACAGATTGCAAATGGTTATCAAAAATTCTCTTTATTCTCAATTTTATCATCATTTATTGTTATGAGTAATACAATTCTGTAATATTATCATATTACCCTAATAATTGCCAAAATCACCAAAAAATCGAATAAAACGGTCATTTTCGACTTTACTCTCAAAAGGCTATATTTCGCTGCTTTTGCCGCGTTTTTTCGACTTTTGGAATGGTTTTCTTATACCTTTTTATATTATCTATGACACAATTCCTGTTATTATCATCAGCATAGCAGATTATAATCATTATTTACGTATCATATCATTATCATCATCATCATCATCATCATCATATCATCATTATTGCAACTATTACATCATTATTGCCATTGTTATAATTATATTGCAATGATTGGAGTTATAGTAATATTTTTGCAATAATACTACAAACCACAACAATAATGATAGTAATAACAATAATAATAACAATAATAACGATTTATAATAAGATTTATTAGCAATGATCTTAATTAGTATCGTTATTACTTTAATATTACTGTTATAATAATTATTTTTGCAATTATACTACCAGTGACAAAAATAATAATGATAATTAATAACAATATATAATACTAATAACAATGATTATAACACTAGCATATTATTATTATACTTATACTATTAGTATTATGTATTATTTTACAGTTATAATAATTTTTTGGCAATATAATACTAATAATGTAAGATGATAATAACAATAGTAATAAATAAGAAAAAATAAATAAAATAAAAAATTATTTACTAACTTATATATAATAAATAATAATAAGAAGAATGATAATATAAAATAATAATAATAATTACTATTCCAAATGTTATCAAAATTCTCTTTTATTCTCACTTTCTATAATCATATGTTTGATTAATACAATCTGGTCAATATTTATCATTATACCCTAAATATAATGCCGAAAATCACCCAAAGAAATCGAAAAAACCTCCTTTTGGGAATATATCTCAAAAGACTATATTTCGCTAGATTTTGCCGCTTTTCGACTTTTGGGGGAATGGTTTTCTTTATACCTTTTTTATATTATATATTGGACACAATTCCTGTTATTATTTATAATCAGATTATCGTTCTCATCATCATTCTATCATTATCATCATTAATCATCATTTATTCATCATTATTGCAATTATTATCATCATTATGCAATTTGTTATCATTATTTATTGCAAGATTGGGAGTTATAGTATATATTTTGCAACAATACTAATAACCACAACAATAATGATAGGAATAACAATAATAATAACAATAATAACGAATGTTTATAATTAGTTATTTATATCATTATCTAATTAGTATTGTTAGTACTGTAATAGTACTGTTGATAATAATTTTATTTTTGCAATTATACTACCAGTACCAATACATAATAATGATAATAATAACACTCTTAATCCTAATCACAATATTATAACCACTAGCATTATTATTATTATACTTAACTTATTAATATTGTAGTATTACAGTATAATTAGGATTTTTTGGGCAATAATACTAATAATTAAGATAATAATAATAATAAGAATAATAATAATAATAATAATAATAATAATTAATATTCAAATGTTATCAAAATCTTCTTTATTCTCACTTTTATCATCATTATGTTATGGATTAATACATTTCTGGTAATTATTATCTTTATACCCTAATAATTGCCGAAATCACCAAAGAATCGAAAAAACGTCATTTTGGAGTATACTCTCAAAGGCATATTTCGCTAGATTTTGCCGCTTTTCGACTTTTGGGAATGTTTTCTTATTACCTGGTTTATATTATTATATGGACACAATTCCTGTATTATCATCATCATTATCCATTATTATCATTCATATTATCGTATCATCATCATTATCATCATTAGACATCATTCATATCATCATTATTGCAATTATATCCTCATTATTGCAATTGTTATCATTAGTATTGAAATTATTGCGAGTTATAGTATATATTTGTTGCCAAGTGAAAATACTAAAACCACAACAAATATATAAGATAACAATAATAATAACAATAATAACGATTGTATAATTAATGTATTTATATTAGTATTCTGTAGTTCATCGTTATTACTGTAATTATTACGTTATAAAAGTATTTTGCAATATACTACCAGTACAATATAATAATAAGATAATAATAACAATAATAATACTAATAACAATATTGATAACCACAGCATTATCTTATTAGACTTATACTATTTAATTATTATTTTATTATTAAGTTATAATAGATTTTTGGCAATAATACTAATTAATTAAGATAATTAAACAACTAATTAAAATAATAATAATAAGAATAATAATAAAATAATAATATAATAATAATAATATTCAATGTATCAAAAATTCTCTTTATCTCATCTTTTATCATCATTATTGTTATTTTGATTCATAAACTTTTGGAATTATTATCATTATTACCCGAATAATAGACACGAATCACCCAAAGAAATCGAAAAAAACGTCATTTGGATTATACTCTCAAAAGGCTATATTTCGCCTAGATTTGCCGTTTTTCGACTTTTGGGAATGGTTTTTCTTATACCATTTTCTTGTATTATCTATGGACACAATTCCTGTATTATCATCATCATTATCATGGATTATATCAGATTATCGTATCATCATCAGAATCATCATTATCATCATAATTATCTCATATTGCTATTATGTCATTATGCATTGTTATGATTAATACAATTCTGGTAATTATTATCATTATACCCTGAATAAATTGCCGAAATCACCAAAGAAATCGAAAAACGGCATTGTGGGAGTATACTCTCAAAAGGCTAGATATTCCTAGATTTTGCCGCTTTTTCGGACTTTTGGAATGTTTTTCTTATACCTTTTTTATAATTATATATGGACACAATTCCTGTTATTATCATCATCATTACATGATTAAAAATCATATTATCGTTATTATCATCAATTATCATCATTATCATCATTTCATCATCATTATCTCCTTCTTGCAATTATTATCCTCATGATTACAATTGTTATCATTATATGCAATGATTGGAAGTTATAGTATATTATTTTGCAAAATAATACTAATAACCACAATAATAAGATAGTAATAAACAAAATAATAAAGAATAATAACGATTTTTATAATAATTATTAATCATTATCTTAATGAGACGTTATACTGTAAAGTATTTACTGTTATAATAATTATTTTTGCAATTATACCTACCAGTACAATATAATATAATGATAATAATAACAATAATAATATATAACAATCTTATAACCACGAGCATTATTATATTATACTTATATATTATTAGTATGTTATTATTACAGTTATTAATAGATTTTTGGCAATAATACTAAGAATTAAGATAATAATAATAATAATATAATAAAATAATAATAATAATAATAATAATAATAATAATAATAATAATAAGAATAATAATAATAGTATGCAAATGTTATCAAAAATTCTCTTTATTCCACTTTATGATCATTATTTTTATGATTAATACAAATTGGTATAATTGTTATCAGTATTACCCTAATAATTGCGGAAAATCACCAAAGGAAATCGAAAAAACGTCATTTTGGATGATACTCTCAAAAGGCTATATTTCGATAGATTTTGCCGCTTTTTCGACTTTGGGAATGTTTTTGATACCTTTTTTATATTATATATGGACACCATCTGTGATTATCATTCATTAATCAGTGATATTCATCATTATTATCGTTATCATCATCATATCATCATTATCATCACATGTTGTTAGTTCATCATTATTGCAATATTATCATCATTATTGCAATTGTTATCATTATTATGCAATTATGGAGTTATAGTATTATTTGCAATAATTACTAATAACCACAAACAATAATGATAGTAATAACAATATAATACTAAACAATATAACGATTTTTATAATAATGATTTATATCATTATCTTAAGTAGTATCGTATTACCGGAATTAGTTACTGTTATAATAATTAAGTTTTGCAATTATACACCAGTACAAATAATAATAAGAAATAATAGTCTAAATAACAATAATATCTAAGAACAAGATTATAACCACTAGCATTATTATTATTTATACTTATACTTATTATTTTATTGTTATTATTATCGTGATAATAGATTGTTTTGGCAATAATACTAATAATTAAGATAATAATAATAATAATAATAATAATAATAATAATAATAATAATAATAATAATAATAATAATAGTATTCAAATGTTATCAAAATTCTCTTTATTCTCACTTTTATCATCATTATTGTTATGATTGATACAATTCTGGTAATTATATCATTATTACCACTAAATAATTGCCGAAATCACCAAAGAAATCGAAAAAAACGTCATCTTTGAGTATACGCTCAAAAGGCATATTTCGCTAGATTTTGCCGCTTTTCGACTTTGGGAATGTTTTCTTATACCTTTTTTATATTATATAGGACACAATTCTGGATTAGCATCATCATTATCATGATGATCATCATTATTTATCGTTATCAATCATCATTATCATCATTTCATCACATATCATCATTATTGCAATTATTATGATCATTATTGCAATTGTTATCATATTATTGCAATTATTGGAAGTTACGTATATATTTTGCAATAATACTAATAAACCACACATAATGATAGTAAGACAATAATATAACAATAATAACGATTTTATAATAATTATATATATCATGTACTAATTAGTTCGTTTACTGTAATATACTTTATACTAAGTTATTTTGCAATATACTACCAGTTACAATAATAATAATGATAATAATAACAATAATAATACTAATAACAATATTCTAACACTGCATTATTATTTATTATACTTATACTATTATGATTATTGTGAATGATACAGTGATATAGATTTTTTGGCAAAATAAGACTAATACTTAAGAAATAATAAATAAGAATAATAATAATAATAAATAATAATAATAATATAATAATAATTAATAATAATCATAATAGTATTCAAATGTATCAAAATTGTCTTTATTCACCTTTTTATCACCATTATTGTATGATAATACAATTTTGGTAATTGTTATCATTATACCATAATAATTGCCGGAAATCACCAAGAAATCGAAAAAAACGTCATTTTGGACTATTACCTCATCAAAAGGCTATATTTCGCTAGATTTTGCCGCTTTTTCGACTTATTGGGAATTTTTTCTTATACCTGTTGTATATATATAGGACACAAGTCCTGTTATGATCATCATCAAAAATTTTCAATCAGATTATCATCATGTTATTATCGTTAGCATCATCATTATCATCATGATCATCATTCATTCATCATCATTATTGCATATTATCATATTATTGCAATATTATCATTATTATTGCAATTATTGGAGTCTTATAGTATATATGTTTGCAAATAATACTAATAACACAAACAATAATGATAGTAATAAACAATAATAATAAAATAATAACGATTTTATAATAATATTTATATCAGTATCTTAATAGTATCGTTTATTACTGAATTATTAGTTTATAATAATATTTTTGCAATTAACTACAGGTACCAAATAATAAATAATGATAATAATAGAATAATGATGACTAATAACAATTATAACCACTAGAATTATTATTATTGTACTTATACATATTATTATTTTGTTATTATTATCGTCATAATAGAGTTTTTTGGCAATAATACTACTATTAAAGATAATAATAATAATAATAATAATAATAATAATAGACTAATAATAATAATATTCAAATGTTATCTAAAATCTCTTTCTTCTCACTTTATCATCATTATGTATGATTGATACAATAATGTGGTAATATTATCATTATTCCCCTAAATAATGCCGAAATCACCAAAGGAAATCGAAAAAACGTCAGTTTGGAGTATACTCTCAAAGGATAAATTTCGGTAGATTGTGGTAGCCGCTTTTTCGACTTTTGGGAATGTCTTTTCTTATACCGTTTTTAATTATATATGGACACATTACTGTTATTATGTCATAATTCATTATCATGATTGATCATCACTTATTGTTATCATCATCATTATCATCATTATCATCATTATCATCATTATATATAATTTTTTTTTTTTATTGCAATTATTATCATCATATTGCAATTGTTATCTTAGTTTATTTGCAATATTGGAGTATAGTATATATTTTGGCAATAAATACTAATAACCACAACAATAATGATAGTAATAACAATAATAATAACAATAATAACGATTTTATAATAATTGTTTATTATCTTATATAAGTTGTATCGTTATTTACGGTAATTATTACTGTTATAATAACTATTTTGCCATTATATACCTAGTACAATAATAAATAATATGATAATACTAACAATAATAATAATAAATAACAATATTATAAACCACTAGCCTTATTATATGATACTTCTATCTTATTAGAATTATTGTTATTATTACAGTTTTATAATACGAATTTTAGATAATAATAATAATAAATTAAACGATAATATAATAATAATACTGATCACTATAATAATAATAATATAATAATAAGAATCGTAATAAATAATTATTCAAATGTTATCAAAATTCTCTTTATTCTCACTTTTATCATCAATGTAGATTAATACAATTCTGTTAATTGTGATCACTATTACCCTAAAATAATTGCGAACTCACCAAAGGAAATCGGAAAACGTCATTTTGGGAGTATACTCTCAAAAGGCTATATTTTCGTAGATTTTGCCGCTTTCGGACTTTTATGTGAATGTGTTTTCTTTCTACCTTTTATATTAAGTATATGGACAAATACGGTTATTATCATCATCATTTTATGCTCATCATCATTATTATCGTTATCATCATTCATTATCATAAGTATCATCAGCATTGATATCTATTATTGCAATTATTATTCATCATTATTGCAATTGTTATCATTTATTATTGCAATTATTGGAGTTTATAGTAGTATTTTTGCAATAATACTTAATAACCACAACAATAATGATTAGGAAGAACAAAGAATAATAAACAATAATAACGTTTAAATAATTATTATATCATTATTTGAAGTTAGTATCGATATTACGTAATTATACTGTGATAATAATTATTTTTGCAATTATACTCCAGTACAATAATAATAATGATAATAAAACAATAATAATACTAAATAACAATATTATAACCAATAGCATTATTTATTATTATACTTATACTATTATTTTATTTTATATTACAGTTATAATAGATTTTGGCAATAATACTAATAATAAGATTAATAATAATAATAATAATAATCAAATAATAATAATAATCATTAAATAATATTCAAATGTTATCCAAATGTCTTTATTCTCACTTTTATCAGCATTATGTTATGATTAATACAATTCTGTGTTAAATATTATCATTATACCCGAATAATTGCCGAAATCACCAAAGAAAATCGAAAAAAACGTCATTTTGGAGTATACTCTCAAAAGGCTAGTATTCGCTAGATTTTGCCGCTCTTTTCGGAACTTTTGGGAATGCTTTCTTAACCTTTTTATATTATATATGGGCCCACAATTCCTGGTTATTATCATCATCATTATCATGATTATCATCATATTCTCGTTATCATCATCATTATCACATTATCATCATTATCATCATCATTATCTTATTATGCCAATTATTGTCCATCATATTGCAATGTTTATTATTCTTGCAATTATTGGAGTTATAGTATATGTTTTTGCAATAATACTAATAACCACAACATTTATGATAGTATAACAATCATAATAACAATAATAACGATGTGTATAATAATATTTATATCTTATCTAATTGTATGTTATTACTGGAATTATTACGTTATAATAATTATTTTTGCAATGATACTAACAGTACAAATAATAATAATGTAATAATAACAATAATAATACTAAAAAAATATATAACACTAGTAGTATTATTATCGTATTATATTATTATTATTATGCTTAGATTACAGTTTTTTTTATAATAGATTTTTGGCAATAATACTAATAAATTAAGATAATAATAATACTAATAACAAATTAATATAATAATAATAATAATAATAATAATAATATTCAAATGGTATCAAAATTCTCTTTATTCTCACTTTATATCATCATTATTTGTTTATGATTAAATACAATGCTGGTAATTATTATCATTATTACCCTAATAATTGCCGAAATCACCAAAGAAATCGAAAAAACGTCATTTGGAGTACACTATCAAAGGCTATATTTCGCTAGATTGTGCCGCTTTTTCGACTTTTGGCGAATGTTTTGTCTTTATCCCTTTTGTTATATTTATATATAAACACAATTCCTGTTATTATCATCATCATAATCATGATTATTATCATCATTATTATCGTATCATCATCATTATCATCTTATATCATCATTATCACTTTTGACTATTATTGTTCATTATGTGCAATTGTTATATTAATACAATTCTGGTAATATTATCATTATTACCCTAATAATTGCCGAAATCACCCCAAAGAAATCAAAAAAAAGTATTTTGGAGTATCACTCTAAAAAGCCCTATATTTCGCTAGATTGTTCCGCTTTTCGACTTTTGGGAAAGGTTTTTCGTATCGCTGTTTTATATTATTATGGACACAATTTCCTGTTATTATCAACATCATTATCATGAATTATCAGTCAGTATTGCGTCTATCATCATCATTATCATCATATCATCAATATCATCATCATTATCATCATATTGCACAGTATGTATCATCATTATTGCAATTGTTATCATTATTATTGCAATTATGGGTGTTATAGTCATATATTTTGCAATAATACTAATACCCACAACAATACGAATAGTTTTAATAACAATAATAAAACAATAATAACGATTTGTATAATAATTATTTATATCATTATCTAATTAGTATCGTTATTACTGCAATTATATGTTATAAAATTGATGTTGCAATATACTACCAGTACAAATACTAATAATGATAATAATAAAAATATAATACTAATCACAATATTATAACCACTAGCATATTGATATTATAATTTATACGTATAGTATTATTGTTATTATTACAGTTATAAATAGATTTTTTGGCAATCAATACTAATAATTAAGATAATTTAATTAATAATAATATAATAATTATAATAATAATATAAATAGTATTAAAAGTGATGAAAATTCTCTGTATTCGCACTTTTATCATAATGATTGTTATGATATACAATTCTGGAAATTATTTATCATTATTACCCTAATAATGCCAAAATCCCAAAGAAATCGAAAAAAAAAAAAAACGTCATTTGGAGAATATCTCAAAAGGCACATTTCGCTAGATTTGTCGCTTTTTCGACTTTTGGGAATTTTTTCTATATACCTTTTTATATTATATATGGACACAATTCCTCGTTATTATCATCATTCATAGCATGATTGTCATCTTTATTGTCTGGGATCTTGATCATACATTATCATCATTATCATAATTATTATCATCATTATTCCAATTTGATCATCATTATTGCAATTGTTATCCTTATTATTGCAATTATTGGAGTTGTAGTATATATTTTTGCAATAATACTAATAACCACAACAATAATAATAGAAATAACAATAATAATAACAATAATAACGATTATATAATAATTATTTATATCATTATCTTAATTAATATCGGCATTACTGTAATTATTACTGTTATAATAATTATTTTTGCAATTATACTACCAGTACAAATAATAATAATGATAATAATAACAATAATAATACTAATAACAATATTATAACCACTAGCATTATTATTATTATACTTATACTTATTATTATTATTATTATTATTATTATTATAGTTATAATAGATTTTTTGGCAATAATAATAATTAAGATAGTAGTAATAATAATAATAATAATGATAATATTAATAATAATAATAATAGTAATAATAATAATAATAAAATTAATAATATTCAAATGTTATCAAAATTCTCTTTATTCTCACTTTTATCATCATTACTGTTATGATTAATAGAATTTAGGTAATTATTATCATTATTACCCTAATAATTGCCGAAATCACCAAAGAAATCGAAAAAACGTCATTTTGGAGTATACTCTCAAAAGGCTATATTTCGCTTGATTTTGCCGCTTTTTCGACTTTTGGGAATGTTTTTCTTATACCTTTTTTATATTATATATGGACACAATTCCTGTTATTATCATCATCATTATCATGATTATCATCTTTATTATCGTTATCATCATCAGTATCATCATTATCATCATTATCATCATCATTATCATCATTATTACAATTATTATCATCATTATTGCAATTGTTATCATTATTATTGCAATTATTGGAGTTATAGTATATATTTTTGCAATACTGCTAATAACCACAACAATAATAATAGTAATAACAATAATAATAACAATAATAACGATTTTATAATAATTATTTATATCATTATCTTAATTAGTATCGTTATTACTATAATTATTACTGTTATAAAATTATTTTTGCAATTATACTACCAGTACAAATAATAATAATGATAATAATAACATAATAATACTAATAACAATATTATAACCACTAGCATTATTATTATTATACTTATACTTATTATTATTATTGTTATTATTACAGCTATAATAGATTTTTTGGCAATAATACTAATAATTAAGATAATATAATAATAATAATAATAATAATAATAATAATAAATAATAATAATAATAATAATAATAATAATATTAATAATATTCAAATGTTATCAAAATTCTCTTTATTCTCACTTTTATCATCATTATGTTATGATTAATCAATTCTGGTTAATTATTATCATTATTACCCTAATAATTGCCGAAATCACCAAAAGAAATCGAAAAAAAACGTCATTTTGGAGTATACTCTCAAAAGGCTATATTTCGCTAGATTTTGCCGCTTTTTCGTCTTTGGGAATGTTTTTCTTATACCTTTTTTATATTATATATGGACACAATTCCTGTTATTATCATCATCATTATCATAATTATCATAATTATTATCGTTATCATCATCATTATCATCTTTATCATCATCATTATCATCATTATTGCAATTATTATCATCATTATTGCAATTGTTATCATTATTATTGCAATTATTTTAGTTATAGTATATATTTTTTTGCAATAATACTAATAACCACAACAATAATATTAGTAATAACAATAATAATAATAATAATAACGATTTTATAATAATTATTTATATCATTATCTTAATTAATATCGTTATTACTGTAATTATTACTGTTATAATAATTATTTTTGCAATTATACTACCAGTACAAATAATAATGATAATAACAATAATAATACTAATAACAATATTATAACCACTAGCATTATTATTATTATACTTATATGTTATTATTACAGTTATAATAGATTTTTTGGGAATAATACTAATAATTAAGATAATAGTAATAATAATAATGATAATAATAATAATAATAATAATAATAATAATAATATTCAAATGTTATCAAAATTCTCTTTATTGTCACTTTTATCATCATTATTGTTATGATTAATACAATTCTGGTAATTATTTTCATTATTACCCTAATAATTGCCGAAGTCACCAAAGAAATCGAAAAAACGTCATTTTGGAGTATACTCTGAAAAGGCTATATTTTGCTAGATTTTGCCGCTTTTTCGACTTTTGGGAATGTTTTTCTTATAGCTTTTTTATATTGTATATGGACACAATTCCTGTTATTATCATCATAATTATCATGATTATCATCATTATTATCGTTATCATCATCTGTGGCCGCCGAAGAACGCCTATGATTTGTGGGGTGACTGATACCACTGCGTAGCACTCGCTTAAGGTTTATTCAGTAGCGGTCAAACCTTTTAATTAATACATCAATTATAGGAATGCGTGCATACAATACATAAAACCACTAATAACAATATATATTAGATTATAAGATAAAGAACTTCCTGCAATACTGGATACATACGCATTGCGGGAACAGTCAGAATATCAGCTGACTCCAGTATGCTATGGGCGTCTTGACGGCACGGAGGTTCTCCTCGAACTGCCCTCACCCTTTAAACATACATATGCTACGACGTCAAGTAACGTTCTAATTCATATGTTATACATTAGTTGGGTCACGACCCCACTATCTTCCAGCATCGATCACATGAAGAGTCACCATCACTTCCTAGGGGACGACCCCTCACACAAACAAGTTCTGACAGGTCAGCTCTTATGGCTGATACGGACCATGTGTTGACCCGGCGGTCACAGCCGACTAGGCCTCCTCGAGGAGGTTGTGACACAGAAGTGAATTTTATACAAACAGCCTCTCGATGCAGGTTACTTCAGAATAATCCGATGCAGGGTGAT
>NW_023660038.1:0-20098 GCF_015228065.2 Penaeus monodon | reverse complement strand
TTTGCCATAGACATTTGTCGATTTGATTTGGATTGCATGGGTCGGGTAGGATGCAGAGGTGAAGTGGCCAGGTGAGGGATGACAGGTGAGATGAGGAGGGAGAGAGAGATGGGAAAGAAGAAGCCTAGGCTCGACCCCTCTAGTGGCAGACTGGTTGCGTTCTCCAGTGCACTAGAGGATCGGAGCTTTGTGTTGGGCCGCTCCCTATGCCAAACCTTGCTACAAAGGGACAACAGGTAAGCAGCGCACCACCCAGACGAATACAAAAGTCCTCGAGGAACTATGTAGGTCCAGATGACACAGGAAAGGGAAGGAGATCAGGAGGAGGCAAAGGACACCTAATGTCGCCTCAGACTGCTGGGCCTCCTATACAGGTTTCCCTGTGATAGAGAGAGCTGCGGGTCTGAGGAGAGGTGTAGTGTTCCTTGTCACCGTCAATGGGTAAAAAAGAAAAACCGCTGAGGGCAGTGAAAATGCAAATATTCTCTGGAAACAGAGATAATTTGCTGGACATTTACGTTAGCAAGCGATATAATAGCAAGGAAGGGATTCGCGGCGCGATTGAGGCCCCGGTACTCCAGGGTAGCTCAATGACACTTTGAACTGGCCTATTTGCTATTATTGTCACTCTCTTCGCATTGACTGGGTGATCGTGGGGAAATATATATGTATGTGTGTGTTATATATATATATATATATATATATATATATATATATATATATATATATATATATATATATACATATATATATGTGTGTGTGTGTTTGTGTGTGTGTGTGTGTGCTTGTGTGTATCATACATATGTGTATATATATGTACATGTATAATATACATGTATATATAAATATATGTATATATATATGTATATATGTATATACGTATATAAGAGGCCGTGGTAGCTGAGTAGTTTGGGCATCAGACTCAGACTCTCATGACAATCGGAGTTCAAGAGCTCAGACTGACTATGACCAATAATGAAGATTTTTTCCCTTAATAGGGCTTGCCCTTTCATCAGTCAGCCAATCTAAATTTTATTACATTGGTTTCCCGACCCCAGCCATCTCCTTTTACCATGGCTCCGACCGGTCACAATTCCGAATCATCCACCACTCCACCTTGCACTGCACAGTCTTCTTCATTGTCTACCCCTACCACGCTTATTACACTTTTCATCCTTATTGTCCTCCCAACAGTACTACCTCTCTTCATTTTCCTCCCACCCTCGTCTTTCTACTGCTTCCACCTCTGTAAACTTTTTGAGTACCCTTTTTGGGATTGATTCCTTGTGATCCCCCTACAGTCGCGTACTCTGACAATATCCTTTTCTTCCAACAATGTCTCCAAAATAGATAGGCAGAGTTTCCTTTCGCAGTCGTTCTGATCGTTCACAAGGCATGAATGTCCCAAGCTCGTGAATTATCTACCCTGACTGACCTCACTTGGCAAACCTATTCCTGCCCAACCCCACGCCTTCCTTAATACTTGCACAGGAACGGTTTCCATCTCTGACTGATTGTCCTATTTACAACAAGGACTGGTCAGACTGTGAAAACGACTTGCTCGGAAGCCTTTTCGACAATGGTGCAGTGGCAGTCCAGTCCTCCCAGAAGCCAACGTAAGCCCTACACCAATATTGCAAAGATTAGCTCCCGTAGACATGACCTCCCCCATAGAGTGCATGAAGTTTATATTGGCGAGTGTCCTGCCCTGTCCGACCATACCTCTTCCCCATCAATGTCAGAAATGTTGTCATTTTGGCCACCCAGCCAAACACTGTCACTCCAGAGCCTGCTGCCCTCTATGTGCCCAGCCTGGTCATGACCGTTCTAATTCCTCTACTCAGTCACGCACATATACCAATATGGTGGCTCCCATGTTATATTTTATAGGAGCTGCCCTGCCTACAAGCTCGAATCTGAGGTAGCGGTTCTCAGATTCAAACTAGACCTCACTCTGCGTGAGGCCAGATATGAAGCACACTGGCAAGGGTCTTCTCTTTCTACCTATTCCAAAACTGTACTTCGCTCCGCTCTTCTCTCATCTTCTCAAGAAGTCTTACTGTTTCCACAGTATCTCTTCCCTCAACCCTGAACCATCCTATCTCTACTCCCTCTCTTCCCCAAACAAATTTCTTTTCCAGTCTAAATCCAATTACTCCCATCTTTATCGATTCCCGGTTGCCTACCCCTCCATCTTCTCTCTCTACCTGTCACACCAGACAATCCAAATGTTCCACTCCATCTTCTACCACATCCTCTCCTACACCTACCTCTCCCTCTGTTCCTCGTACATCTATTCCCTCTTCTCCTCCACATAAAAAAACTTCATTTCTCAGACCTCTCCACTCAATTCCCCTCCAGAAACTCTTGAAGACATCCAAAAGTTCCTATCCATGACCCGAGAACATCCCATCCTCTCCTCCCGACACTTCACCACCTTCCCCTGTTCCCTTATCTCATCCTCTGGATTCTTCTCCTACCTATACAACTGTCATTTCTTATCATATTACCTTTGATTGTTTCATAATAGCTCTTTTGCAGTTTCCACAGCTTTACTTTCCCTTCCTTCAGACACATACTCTCCATTTGATCTGATTACTATACCTTTAACCCTATCCCTTTTTACAATCCCCACCATATTCCATTTGCTCCCCTACAACAACCTTTGACATCTAACACATCTTATCTTGATTGTAAACTCACCTCCACCCTTTTCGCCAGAATACTTTACCATAGTGCTATATGATGTCTTTTACATTTATTTCTCCTAACCATTAACCATTGCCCCACAAGGGTACCCCGAGTGGCAATGGGCCAGTTCAAAGGTCTCATTTCCGTCGTCAAAAACTGTTGTGTTACACTTTCCCATGACTCCATCCCTATTTATGGGGGCAGAAAACTGGAAAAAATGGAAAGTTCAAGTTTGATGCTGCAGTCTATGTATATTCAGTAACGATGAGGATGTTAATGAGGATATTATTGCATCTAAGGCTAGACAAATGTATTTGCATCTGTGTGCATATGTGTGTGTGTGTGTGTGTGTGTGTGTGTGTGTGTGTGTGTGTGTGTGTGTGTGTGTGTTTGTGTGTGGTGTGTGTTTTGTGTGTTTGTTGTGTGCTGCGCGCACATATGGTATATATACTAAATAAAATATGTATGTAGTGTATATATGTAATATATATATTTTAATTATATAAAATATATTATATAAAATTATACTAATATAATGCAGTTGGGTGGCCCCATAATAATTTTGGGGGGTCCCCTCCCTACAAGGGAATTGAAGTAGCAAGCCTCAGAATAAATTGGCCCTCATTTTAAGAAAAACCCAGACAGGAAGACTTTGGGAAAAGGGTTTTTCACACCCCCATCCAGAAATTGCTCTGCCCCCCTTTTCCTCCCAAGATTTTTTTACATCCCCCAGCTTCTCTTTTTTTCCCCTCCCAGTCAAATTATTTTGCTATCAAAACCCCAGACACCCTAATCTCCACCACATTTCCAGACATCCAAATATTATCTGTCCTGTCTCTTCTCCCCCCAATACCCACAAAAAAGCTAAACACTTTATCCATCTTGACCCCTTCTCTCCATAGCCTCTTCCCCACCACTCAAAACTGTTTCTTCCCCTAAAGAAAACCTTTGTTTCTCAGACCTCCCCCAACCAACTCCCAAAGCAGAAATCTAAAGACATTTAAAAAATATCTAATATGACCCCAAAATAACATGCCTAAGCTTACCAACCTCCAATCTTTTGTTTCCATTTCCCTTTTATACCACACTAACGCCAAAACCATCCCCCTCCAATGTTTTTCCTACACTCCTTCCCAACAATCCCCCTTTCCCCCCCACTTCGTTGATCTTTCCCTTTCCCCCTTATCCCCTTTCTTTCCCCTGGATGTGACCCCTTTTACAGAACCCCCCTTTCCCGGGGTTATTTTCCCTCCTGACATTCCTACAAAGCTCTCCTTCGTAATCTTTATCCCACCATAACATCCCTGCAAAACCCCCCCCCCCCCCCCGAACACCTTCTTTGACAATTTGTTTGTTTCCCCTTTTACCCAAAAAAAAAGCTCTCACATTTTCGGGGGTGGAAAAAAGGGGGTTTGGAAAAGAGGGGGAAAAAAGGGAAAAGGGGGGAGGGGAAAAAAAAAAGATGCAAAATTAATTGAGCAAAGGGTGAGCCCCAAGTTAGGGTGAACCCCCCCTTACTCCCACCCCCTATGCCCCCCCCCCACAATAACAGGGTGGAAGGGGATGGGGTGGCTTTTAAAATAACAGTTGCAATGACAAAAAGACACCATCTTTTTTTTTTAAATTTTTATTTTTTTTTACACTTTTATTTTTTTTGTTTTTTAATTTTTTCATAAATAAAAACCCAAGAAAGAATGTTATAAAAAAACTGCATCAAGGGGAAAGGTTAAAAGCAAGAGAAATGTGCTGACACAAGGTCATGTAGCACTATAGTTAATTTAGGGAAGGGTGTTGATTTAGGTTTATTTGTCAAAAAGCTGGGATTGGTGAGTAAAAGGGGTTAGGGTTGGGTTGGTAAGGATTTAGTTTAGAGAAGGATATGTATGCATTTGAGGAAAGAGAATAGGTTGTTGAAGCAGAAAGTGGGGATTTGAAGGATGTTGATAGGTTGGGAGGTCGGGGGGAAGGGGAGGATAGGGGGGGGAAGAGAGGTAGGGGTTTGTTTCAAAACGTGGGCAGGGAAATAGGATGGGGGGTTTGAAGGAGAACTTTAAATAAGGAACATAAGGGTGGATCAGATTGTGCATCGATAGGAGTGTTTTAGACGGGTGGGGGCCCAATGCGTAGCGGGCGAGACGGTCTCCCAACGGGTTCCGATAAAAGGGAGCGACCGGAGGAGTTTGATATTTTAAGAATGTAATTTTATTATGCGGGGGTTTGACCAAAAAGATTCCCATGGTTTATAAAAGAAGGTCTTAAAGTGTGGGTAAAATCGTGGCGGGGATACGTGAGAAGCTGATTGGAGATGTGGACATAGGGGCGTGGCGTGCTAGTGTATCTCCCTTTTTATTCCCGGGGGTTTCCCAAAAGGGTGGGCCCCAGAAAAAATTTTGATTGTTTTATGGGCGTGGGGAAAGGGTTAGAACAACCAGTTCGGCCCTTTAAAAAAACAAGGGGGTTGGTGGTTTTGGTTTTTGATTTTATGAGATTTAATGATTTACGGGAGCAGTAAAATTGAAAAAAGGGAAGAGGAGGTGGGGTAATGTGTTTAGAGAAAAAAGGAGTGATACATTCTGTAGTAAGGACACTGGATCAGGAGGGGTTTTTGAAAGTACGAGTTGGGAGATTACTGCAAAACCAGAAACCCCATCAGTTATATGAATACAGAGGAATGAGTGGAGACAGGTAAAGGAAAATGGTGAGAAGGAAGTAGGAGGGATATTTGATTTTGGGGGGGGGGGGAAAACAGAAGAGCAATATGGGGGTGAGGTATAAGCCATGGGGGGACGGAAGGACAGAAAACGGGGGGTTGGAGATGGGGAAAAGGGGAATGGGAGAGGGGGTTCCTGCGATGGGAAAGGAGTGGGAATCGTGGAGATGAAGTTAAGGTAAGAAGAGGGGTTTTGGAAGTTGTTAGTGAGGGAAAATTTTTTTGGAAACGAACATGGCACGGAGAGAGAGAAGGGCACGACGTCGAGACGGATGGTATACCGATTCAGGTACAGGCTCCAACTGGGGAGGAGCGAAAGGCGCCTAGGCTAAGGAAGCCCAGTGAGGATTGTATCAAGATGGGGGGAAAAAAAAAAGGGGGGGGTTTTTTTTTGGGTGGGGGTTTTTTCTCCCCTTTGGGTTTTTTTTGGGGGGGGTTTTTTTTGTGGGGAAAAAGGGTTGAGGAAAGGAGTAAAAATGAACCTAAATTTCCAAAATTGGAGGGATCAATAAGAAGAGGGGGGAGGGGCCACCTGAGCAGGAAAGGGGAAAGTTTAGATGAAAAAGCGGAAGCCTTTTTCCCAAAAAAGTGAGATTGGTTAAAAAAGGAAATTTTTGGAGGGCAAAAATGGAAAACCTAAATTTAGGGAAAGGGGCCCTGGTGGAAAAAAAGCAAAATAAAAGATGGGGGTAAAAGGGGACCACATGGGGGAAGGGGTTTGGGGAAAAAAAGATGAGGGAAGGGAGCCTGGGGGGGGAAAGTGCGTTTTTGGGAGAGGAAGGACTTTTGGGAAGGACACCCTGTTTCCACGTATTTTCCTAGAGAGGAAGTTGTTTGGGGGAATATGGTACCGCCAGTCGTATCATATGCTTTTCTAGATAAAAAAAAATAGCTAGTACGGATCATGGCGGCAAATGCAGATGTCAATATGTTCAAAAAAGAGCAGGGGGGTCAGCTGTTTCTTCTGGACGGCGAAACCCAATTGGAAAGGAGAGAGAAAATTTTTAGATTCAAGAACCACTTAAGCGGAAGTTTACCATTTGTCTAAGTTTGCAAAAGAGCTAGAGTGCGATGGGGCGATGTCTTTAGGAAAGGTATCCCCACTTATGGGTTTCAGGAGGGAAAGGTAAAGCTTCTCGCCAATTAGAAGGGAAATTTTCCTGATGTCCATTGTGGTTGAAATTTTTTTAAAAGGAAAAGGGTAAAGGGGAAAATGTGAGTTCCGGAGCATAGGAGTGAATACCGCGGGCCCAGGGGTTTCCCCCCCGATTTTAGGGCAGTAATGAGTTCAGAGGAAGAAAATGGGGGCATTATAGGAAATCACAGAGGATGGGGTGAAGGAAGGGGGGTACGTTCCTGGTGGTTTAATAGAAGGGAAGTGTGGAGAAAGGTGAGAAAACCCCTACTGACCTGGGGAAATAAACACCCCGTTCATTAGCGACTTTGGGAGGGAAAAAGAGGGTATTCGAAATGGAGGACAGGGGCAGGATGGGGGGGGGTGTTTGCCGATAGTTTTTTGAATTCGGGGCCAAAAGTGAGATAGATGTAGAGGAGTAAATTTATGAAACTAATTTGCCCGTATTTGCTTTACTATTCCGGGTTGTACGAGGAGATAGGGAGATCTCTTTTAAAGGAGTAAGGGTGATATTTGATTTGGAAAATACCTAACTGTCATACAAGAAAAAGGGCCAAAGGTCAACAACTAATGAAAAAAGCCACCTTTCTTTCCCTTTATTTCCGAATAGTTCAATAATAATTTTTACAATGAAAAATATCTGTATATTACAAAACTTCCTCGAACTGTACAGGCTTTTATTTTTTTTTTTTTTTTTTTTTATTTTTGTAATGTCAAAGAGAACAAGCCAGGCTTTACACAGAGTCCCGGGGGTGAAGGGCCACAAGGGGGACAGACTATAAGAGGGGGGGGGGGGCCCTTTTTTTTTTCTTCTTTTTTTCTTTTTTTTTCATTTTGGAGGTTCTTTTTGATATTTTTTTTTATTTTTTTTTGAACACTTTTATTTTTTTAATTCATTTTTTAAAACTTCAGCAAAAAACCGCAACTTAAACTTGGAAAAACACCCCAATTGGGCTTTTTCTAACTTCTATTAACAATAATGCGAATTTCCCTATTCTTTTTTTGGTTTTTCATTTTTATTTAAAATTTGGTAGCAAGACATAAAAAGGAGGCTAAAAGTTTATTTGCGATTGGATTTTTCAAAAATTTTTTCCCAAAACCATAAAGAAGTTGAAGAATTTAAAAACAAAATAAAACTTCATGCCCTGATAAAATAATGTGATGAGATTATACATTTCCACTTTCCTTTAGGCAAAATTTTTTGGTGAGACCTGCAAAAGTAGGGGGTTTATTTGCTTTTTTTAAAAAAAAAGGGGAAAATTAAAGCTATCCCATATGATAAAGATTTTATAGGTTATTGTTAAAAAAGACTCCCGTGTGTCCCGCGAAAAATGTGTGCGACGATCTGAACAAAATACATGCATACAAACAGTTTATAAGAAAAAAACGACCAAAGAAACACTAACAAAAAAGAATAATAAAAAAATAAAAAACCAAGAAAATAACAGTGGTAATACAGCCCCAGAGGTAGGTATAAGGACAACAACACGCTAGCATAAATGCAAAAAACAGATGACACTGTGTCCCCCTCCCTGAAATCAGTTTGTTAGGTACATAGTGATGATGGCAGTTTTCACATAGCAAAGCTCCCAAAGGGAAATAGAATTTTTTAATATACAAAGGGAAATTTTCCCTTTTTTCTTTACCCCAAAAGGGGTTAACTTATCAATGAAGCCAAAAAATTTAAAAGGTACAGAAGGGCCCCTTTTAAAATGCAATAAATATACTAAAAACCCCTAGAAAAAGTTATTGCAGAGAAAAATGTTTGTGTCATGTATTTTAAATTTCCTTTTTTTTTTGTTTGTTTGTTTTTGGGGAAAATCGAATGCCATGTGCAGTTTTAAAAAAGCTTTGATAATGAAAAGCCAAAAAAAATAAAGAAAAAAAAAAGTTGTTAATTTCAAAACCCCCTGTGTTGAGTATTGCCCCTCATTTTTTAAAAAATTACAAAAGCTTTTCTCTTGCTCTCTTTTCCCCCAAAAACAAAATTTTCATGGTGGCTAAAAATTGACTTTAGTTTTTGATCTTTCAAAAGAGAAGTCGAAACACAACGCAAAACAAGAGAAATGTTTTTTCGAAAGCAACTAGGTTTTAGGATGATTCTGCTGAACACAGGAATTAAAATTTATAAAAAGCCACTGCTGAGTTGAAAAAAAAAATTCAAAGGCGGTGCTTCAAGCAAGTTTTTCAAGGCTGAAATTCCCTGTGTCTGTAATGGGCCTCTCATCCTAACAATCCTTTTCCACCTGAGATCATTTATTTACTTATCCATTTGATGGCCAAATAAAAAAAAAGTTTCCCTGAAACTATTAAGCGGTTATGAGAACCAGCTCAACTACTTCCTTTAAAAAAAAAGTATAGAGGACTTTTTTTCTTGTTTCATATCTGTCCTGGGTGCAACAAGGCAATTGAAAATATAATATGTGCAACCTTTCAACACCAAAATGGCTTAAAAAAACTGAAAAAATAGCTAAAGGATAGTAATACGTATGTGACATTTCATTTAGGCGAGGAAAAATCGTGATAATCACTCTAAACTCTCGTCCTTCACAGAAGGAGTATCTTTGAATTTTAATCAAAAATTTAACATACAAATTTTCCTCTCACATCATTATGCATTATGAACTTAGGAACACAGGAACACTATAAAAAGGCAAAAAACACAAAGTAAAAAAATCTAATAAATATAAAAAATATATATTATATATATTATATTATATATATATATATATATATATTTAATAATATTTTATATATATATATATATTATTTTATATAATATATATATATAGTCTGGTAAGTACATATGGAAATAAGAAAAAAATAAAAGAAAAAAGTTGTATGCCTTTTTTAGCACCACACAACCAAAAATTTGGAAGAGCCCAACTTTTCTCTCTCTCTTTTATTTTTCTAAAGCTGGCATTCATCATGACTTACCCACACTGTTAACACCATCATCTGATGTGCACATGCAAGCTACTGAAGCTTTCCCTCTCCGGACCAATGTACCTTCACCTACTTAATATTACTAAAAACACACTCCTTTGCCCTTCTACACCCCCAATGAGGGTTACATAGGTTGTTCATTTAATGATTCAATGAATAAAAACATGCTTTGAATGTCTTCTGCGAGATCAGGGTACCACTACTTAAGTTGCAAGTGGTTTATGCACATTTTTAAAACCCACTTCTGCCCTTGACATTGTTGTCTGCACAAGTGTAGCTACTGCACTGAATTTTTGTTGACAATTTAAAAAAAGATAAAGGGTGAGTAGAGCATTTCTTCTCAAAAATAAAAAGATAATAAAAAAATGAAAAAAAATTTTTAAAAATTTTTAAAATAATGATGAGGATGTAATAATGAGAATGATGAGGATGATAATGTAAAAATAATTATTACAATCATAATCATAATAATAATAAAAAAAATAGTAGTAGTAATAATAAAATAATAATAATAAAGTAATAATAATAATAATAACAATAATAATAATAAAAATAAAAACAATAATAATAATAATAATACAAAAATAAAAGAAAATGACTGTTATTTTTAAAAGTAAAATATTTCCATACTCTAAAACTTGATGGGCCACAAAAGGCACTGAACCACAACTCCACAAGGGGCCTTCCCACATGGCTGGGCCACCCGTCCCGACCACAGAGCTTTGGGCCGGAAGGATAGAGACCTTGGCAGGGATGGCATACTCTTCAATTCACATTTTTTCCCCTCATGTGTATCTAGTCAGTATATTTACAAAATGTTTTAGCATTATTATTACCATTAAAATTACTATCATTATCTCTGTCATAACAACAATAAATTATAGTAATATTATCAATGATAACAAATGAAATAAAAAAAAAAGATAATTACAATTATATAATTAATACCAGCATAAAACAAAAATAAATATTTAAAAAACTGGAAAATGGGATAGTATGTACTTTGGGAGTTCAAGAATAATTTTCACAGCTGATATGTCGTCTCAAACAATGTACAAAAGGACGTAAAACATTTCACTTAGAGAACACTTGCGGTTGCATCTTGGAGAGCTTTGTACAGGTGCATGGATGGTTTCACATTCCAACAACTACATTTTCTTTCCACAACTTTTTTCAAAACAACTTGCAAATGAAAACATCCGAGGGCCGAGCGCCATGCCAGGAGTCTGTCGGAGAATTCTTGTGTTTTTTATTGTTGTTTTTTTTATGTTTTTCCTTCCTTCTAATGCTCATCACCTTTAGTAATATTATCACAAATTAAAGTTCAAATGCATTTCCATTCATTTTTTAAAAAAAAAAAATCTTAAGAATTGTACAAGAGAGTCCACAAAAATATTCATATACACAGTAAGTACCAGTAAAAAAAACCCGTCAGTACATCATTCAGGGGGAGTGCAAAAAAGCTTATGTTTGATGAAAGAACATGGCAATCATATCTTTTGAACCAATCCCAAGCAAGCTCAACAATAATGGCACTGAAAAAAATACAGCCTGCACTTTACAACAAAAGCCAAAGAACAAGTCCTGCCCAGCACATCTGTTCTCCTTGCAATGATCAGAGCAAATGCATCTGCCACACCTATGCTGCGGACACAAAAGTTGAACCTAACTTCATTAACTCCTAAGGGTATGTATATAAAAGAAATATATATACACACATAAAAAAGAAATGTTTCCCAAATTTGACTCATAACTGTACCTAAAAATAATTTCACAAACAAAAAACAAAATACCCTCCATTAAAGAAGGTAAATGCAAGGAAAAAATACAAAAATTAATGCTTATGTGTATGTATGTACATCTGAATGTCTGTATGCTTGGATATGTATTAAAATGTGTTTTATTTGATCATAGAATGTATGAATGTACAACTTTTACATAAATCTTATTTGTAAGTGTAAAAATACGTTTTATGCACGTATGTGCATGTTTGTACGTGTGTGTGTGCGCGGTGTGTGTGCGTGTGTGTGTGTGTGTGTGTGTGTGTGTGTGTGTGTTGTGTGTGTGTGTTGTGTGGGGTGTGTGTGTGTGTGTGTGTTGTGGTGTGTGTGTGTGTGTGTGTGTGTGTGTGTGTGTGTGTACAATTCTATTCAGTATTCATATGAATATGTCTAGTGTTTGTATATCAGGTTTTGTGTTTGTGTGCACAATTCCCTTTTGTGAAAAGCATCTATCAAATAATTTTTCTCTGTTCATCATATTGCACAAGGAACTGAAAATTTTGGTACATACAGAAATGTAAAAGGAATGCATTTTGATTTCAACTCTGTCTGCATACAAAATATATCTAATGTCCCAAGGCTTTCTGGAAATAATGAGACAAGAAACAGAAAAAACAAAATAAGACCAGGAGAGAAAGAGAAACAGTAAGAGAGAGAGAAAAAAAGGTTCAATCACTTGTACAGGTCCTTTAGAATTCTATAATAATTACACATTACAAATCCCAATGAACACAAAGACAAGAGCTTAAGAAGTAAAGACAAATATAAATGATGAGATTCCTCTAAGAATATGGAAGCAACGCACACTAGCCATCGTTATATGGGGGAACACTACAAATTTGAGACCTATGCACTTGTTACAATACAGTGTACCTTTGATATCTACTGAGATTATATGGAGGGAGGAGTATGTGAAACCAATATTTTTCTGTGCCTTCCTAGTCTCCCCAAAAAATTATCTAGATAAAGCTTAGAAAGGAAATTTGCTCACTCCCCAGTTTCATTATTCGATCCAGTAAGTGAACCTGAATCCACAGATATATATTTTTTTCCCCTTTCTTTTCTTTTCTTTTCTTTTTAGGGGGTTTGGGGGGGGGGGGGGAATAAAGAAAAAAGAAAGGGGGGAAGGGGGGGGGGTTGATGCTCTTAACAATTTGATACTTACTTTCCAATAAAATAATTAAACATTCCCGCTTCACAAAGAATGCATTTCAAAATCAATCTCACAGAGATGAACACTTTCTATACAGTACAGAAGAATCCTTATCAGTCACTAAGAGCTTTTTACGGATAAGCATTTTCCCTAAATCATACTAACATAACCAATGAAAAAAAGCGTTTTTTCAAAGCCTTTCAAATCAACGGGTTTATGGGCTAAAGATGAAAAAAAAATGTTTGGCTGTTTTCTTTTAAAACCCGTAGAAATTTTTTGAGCATAAAAAACAAAGCACGTCTTTAAAGCATAATCTATAGAATTAATTTGAATTGTACATCCGACATCATAAATGTGAGTGTGAGTGTGTGTATGCATGTGTGCATCTGTGTATATATGTATGTAAGTGTATGTATGTACATATATGTGTGTGTCTATACACATGTAAACATGTACATGCACACACATAAGCATTTGGATGTGTGTATTTTTATCTGGATCTGTTGCTCTGTTTTGTATAAGTATGTTTTGTATGCATATGTGTGTATATGTATATGTGTATATGTATATATATAATATACATATACATATAGTGTGTTTGTGTGTGTGTGTGTGTGTGTGTGTTGTGTGTGTGTGTGTGTGTTTTGGTGTTTTGTGTGTGTGTGTGTGTGTGTGTGTGTGTGTGTGTGTATGTGTGTGTGTATGTGTGTGTGTATGTGCGTGTGTGTATGTGCATGTGTGTATGTACATGTGTGTATGTGCATGTCTATATGTATGTGTATGTATCTGTGTGTGTGTGCCTGTGTGTGTGTTGGCCTGTGTGTGTATGTATGTGTGTGTGCATGTGTGTGCACGTATGTGTGCACGTGTGTGTGCACATGTGTATGCATGTGGATATGTGGATGTGTGTGCGGATGTGGATGTGCGTGTGGATGCTGGATAAATATAGGTGGTTGTATGTGTTTGGGTGTAATGTGCAAGTGTGTTTCTTTGAAGAGTATTTGCATTTTGAATGTATTTGTCTTTAAATGTGTTTAAATGACCAAAACATATATGTGCATGTGTTTTTTGTGTATGCAAATGCGATTCCTAACTCGCCTATACATTTGCCTTTTCAAATAAGCAGTACAAAATGTGTGCATTAGTGTGTTTCCATGATTATTTGGCATTACATAATGTCAATGTGTTCTAGAAAATCCAGCTAAAGAGACACAGGTCTGTGTATGGGAGAGAAAAAGAAATGGAAGAAAAAAAAGAAAAAAGAAAGAAAGAAAAATCATGTATACCTACTTTCAATCATTCCCAACAGAACAAAACTAGCCATTTGACTCTGATAATTATTTCCTTTAAACATTTCAAAATAATCATATGTGTTGTGAAGTGTTCAACCTAATTTCCAGAGGCAATGACAATATGTACATATATTTCGTTTAATATAAATATGTCTTTCACAAATATGGGATTTTGAACTCCAGAGGCATTTTAATCTTGTTAAAAGAAAGGACAGGAAAGGAAAGGAAAGGAAAGCAAAGTGAAAGGAAGGCAAGGGGGTAGGGAGGGGGAGAGACCCAGATAACAGGAACTGTTGGCACAATCACATCATTACTATCCAGAAATAAAAAGGTGGGGGAAGCATAAATAAACAAAATAAATAAATGAATAAATAAAAATAATAACAAGGATGATGATGATGATGAAGACAACTACGATGATGATAATGTTAATAATAATCATCATAATAATAATAATAATAATAATAATAATAATAATAATAATAATAATAATAACATTAACAATAATAATAATAATGACAATAATAATAACAATAATGAAAATGATGACAATAACCTTGAATCAAAATCATAATAATAACAACAATGACAATAATGAAGTGATGATGATGATGATGATGATGACAGTAATGAAGATGATAATAATAATATAAATAAAAATTATAACTAATGATAACAAAAGTATATTACCAAACACCATTCACGGATCTCAAACCCCAAGCGGAACTGGAGGTTGAATCGTAGACAAGGTGCACAAATGCCCTTCCATTCCTACTAAGTGGCACGGCATGGGTTGCAGACCCTGAATTCTTGTACTTACAGGGAGAAAGACACAATTAGTGACGCACTCGAAAATATGATACTGTTGATCACAAAAGAGGTATGGGGGTAACAAGTTTACATTATTGTCTACTGCTTATGCGTAATTCATTCACTGTTTTAGATATATTCTGCTCCTGTTCTCTTTCCTTCCAAATATTTCATATTATTTTTGTTTTCTTTAAATGTAAAATCTGTCACAAAGGAAAAAGACTTGTAACATTTTAAAGAGTGGGGATGGGAACCATGAGAAGTAGTGGCTGACTTGCCCAAATGCATGAATATAAACAGGAATGCAAATGCATTTCTGTTTCTGTGCTCGCACCTGTGTGTGTGTGTGTGTGTGTGTGTGTGTGTGTGTGTGTGTGTGTGTGTGTGTGTGTGTGTGTGTGTGTGTGTGTGTGTGTGTGTGTGTGTGTGTGTGTGTGTGTGTGTGTGTGCGTGCATGTGCGTGCATGTGCGTGTATGTGTGCATGTGCATGTATGTGTACACGTACGTGTATGTGTGCATGTATGTGTATGTGTGCATGTATATTTTTATGTGTGTGTACATGTGTGTATGTGTGTGTATCTATGCATCTATGCATCTAAGTGTCTATGTGTCAGTGTGCATCTGAGTCTGTGTAACTGTGTCTGTATCTGTGGCTGTGCATCTGTGACTGTCTGTGAATGTGTTTGTGTTAGTAATTGTATGTGAGATTCATGGCTCTGTAGTGTCTTCAGATTCTTATGAATAATGACACCTTCAAAAGCATGTTCCTGAACTATTCACACAATTACATTGCAACTAAGTAAGTGAATGCAAATATGACCCTAACATGACCACTATAATCATATTCATAATTACAGGTACAACTTTCATTGATAATAATAACCAAAAGGTATTGTTACCAAAAATTATTATATGTAATATCACATCAACAAAATGACCAAAAAAATGTATTAAATGAAACAACTTTGATGCCTATGAAAGTTTCAGTGCAGTAAAAAATATATATATATTTAGCCTTCCATAAAACTTAGCAATAATAAAAAAAAACTGCTTTGTGACATAGTCTGAGAACAGAGAGGGAAAAAGAAGGAAAGAGAGGGAGAGGGAGAGGGAGAAGGAGAGGAAGAAGAAGAGGGGGAAGGAGATGATGAAGGAAAGGGAAAGGGAGAGGGAGAGGGAGAAAGAGATGGGAAAGGCAGGGAACAAGGACAAGAGACAGGGGCAAGGAAGTGGCAGGGAAGGACAAGGACAAAGACAGAGACAGGGATGTGCACAGGAAAAGGAACCGAAACAGGAATAGGGGCAGGGGCAAAGAGCTAGCTAGATAGGGGTAGGGTGGGTATGAGGGTGGGAGTGAAGAAGAAGAGAGAAAAAAAGAAACAATGAAAAAGATAAAGAAAGCAAGAGTAAGAAGTTCCTTTCTGATGTCAGTATAATCCTAAAAAATAACCCCATGTGACATCCCTACATCTTTCATGTATTTCATCCTGACATTCATAAGTCTTTTAATGTTGGAGGAAAAAAAATATTCACTGGTTTAACTTCACATAAAATAACTGGAACATTTATAAAATCAACTTGCAAACATATGATACAAATTAGAAAGAAAAACATACTAATGGCATCTTTTTCTGAGTTATATAAGCTATGAAAGTGCTTATGTAAATAACAGACCACTAATACCCCCAAAAAATAATAAAGAGAACCTAACCTCAACATAAACTTCCTTGTTTACCTGTCCATTTCAAACAACATTTCCTAAAACCTTTTAAACCCAAAAAAAACAGGGGTGTTCTCTTAAAAAAAATAGAATGAGTAAACAAAAAAAATGCACTATCAACCAAGTAATATTGAAAAATGAAACAACTCCTGAAAATCAAAAGATACACATAAGCCACTGATATTAAGTTTTCCCTTAAAAGACTTTTTTTACTGTCACCCCTTTTCTACATCTAAAAAATAAGTTAAACAAAATCTAAAATATACATAACTAGAAAAAAAAGGAGGTGAATCAGTGTGCTTTTTTATATGCCCCCGTATTAATTGATACCATGCATCTACATATACATGGTGTAGTGAGCCTTTACAAATGTCCATGTATGTAACAGTGTATAATGTGGTATTGATTTGTGTGTTTGCATGTGTATTTGCATGGTTAGGATTATTGGATAACAGAAATCAAATACCCTATTTTCCTATGTAATATTCCAATATTTGACTAACATGTGCATTCAAATGGCTATCGCAAGTATATATGAGATTCCAAAAAAAAAATAAAAAAAAAGAAAGTAAAAAATAATAATCATAACGTGCAATGTTGTAAATAAAAAAAATACAAGAAAAAATAAGTAGGTGGGAAATGGGGAAAAATTTTCCCAAAAAATAAATCACACACTTACGATATAATCCTCTGCCAACTTTAAGATGGGAATGAACTGCTTCTTTAACCGTCACTGCCGGGCACGCATAGCTGTCATAACAAACGCTTGATCTGCCAGGTACAGCTATACACGTGCTAGCACACTAGAACGCGTCGAGTAGGAAGTTCCACTACATGTAGCCAACTCCCATTCCCAATGGGTGGACAGTTACCAGAAATAACAGGAGTCTATGATGTAGAAAGATTTTTACTACTGTCATCTATGGTTTTAAATCAATAAATGACTAATAGGTTTCCTATTGTTAACATGCCCCCACATCAAGTGTCACAAAAACACTGCATCCATTTTTCTGAAGGCTATTACAGCCACCTATCCATAGCTCATATGGCATGATTTTTCAATTCTAAAATCCATCCTTGATAAGAAATCCAAAAGTAACTGTCCAAAAAAACAAAAAAATATATAATAATAATAATAATAATAATAATAATAATGAAAAAAAAAATAAAATAAAATAAATAAATAAATAGAAAAGTGGAAAATAAATATATGAAGCACATTATGAATCTCTACTTGAATTATTTCAAGTGTAAACATGTGAAAATTTAACCTTTGCTAAATGTGTGAACATGAATGTTTTTTTGTTGTTGTTTTTTCAAAGTATATGTATGATATGCAAATGCTCATGTACTGGTTTTGATAAGGAATAACTAATTTAGTTGTCAGTGTAAGTGTATTTGTAAGTGTAGGTGAAAATATATATGTAACATATATGCTGTGTTACAATGTATGCACTTATTTGTGTTGCCATATGAACATCATGAAGTGCATAGTACACTTTCTGGTGTTACTTCATGGATTATGCATACACATTCCAGATTCCTGCCTTCTCAATTTTACAAGACTAATTCTTCCCAGAATATGTGGGTCAATTCAAATCCACTTATCACAGAATGCTTATACACCAGTAGTAGCCTGATCAATGGCTTTTGTAACATGTATTTAAAATGAGTTCTCAAATTTCCTTTTAAAAATTTCCCATTGTAAAGCAAGTGACTGATAAATAATAAATAAAACACATATTGTGTTCATGAAAAACATGTGAATGCATTTTTTTTTTTGCCTTTTTTGCATTACATTTTTCCCTACACATTTCAGCTTTAACATTACCCCTATCCTAAAAATGGTTTATCTCTGAAATATCCTTCTGGAAAACAGTTCCTAAATCCTCTCTCCCCCAAGTGCTGGAAGTAATCTATGCTTAGTTCAATGTACACAAGAGGCCTATCTTTCTACTATGATTGATGGGATTACACCCTAGACAGCAGCAATATTGTAATTTATACAATTTCTCATACACAAGATATCCAGTTTTACTACTTTCGAACTTATATACACACAATCACTAAATTGGCTGATAGAATTAGCCTTTCTGCAAATCAGCATTATTCATAACTTGCCCTTGAATCCAAGATAATTATTTGAAAAACAAACTGAGAAAGATGTTTTATAAAGCCAAAAAAATTATTTTTTACCTATGACTGTTGTTGCATACTGGCTATGAAGTAATAAATAATTAATAAATAATATTAATAACTGCGAGAGCATAACGTCCATCTATTTTTCTTCCGTGTACAATCCTCACTGAAACTTTTATCTTCCCAGCTCAGACCAGCCAAAAACCAAGTCCTAATACAATTCTACTGAGAAGAAACCTCACTGCTCTTCAATCAATGACACAAAAACTTTCACTGATTCAAGTTACAAACAGTCTTCACCAATGGTTATTTAGTAGCAAAATAAACTTGTCTTTTATTTTACATGGATTAAAAAAATAGAGAATAAAAAATAAAAAAGGTAAGTTTAAACATGGACCATTACCACTACTGTACCTTCATCTTCACCCCTTTTCCAACCCCTCCGATGCATCAAAAAATGAGTAATTCCATCAGATAAAATAAGTGGCTTTGAGATGATTGTTCCCATTGCTTATTGGAGGGTCAAGAAGTCAACCAACCCTTTGTATAGGGTTATGTTGCCTTATGTGAAGATGCTGCCTGCAGCAGCTCGGCAAAAGGAGCGTTCGAAGCACCTTTTTAATTCTGCATAGGAGGTCACCGGGATGTTTTGCTCACATGAGACATAAAAACAAATCTGTCAAAAAATTGAAAAACATTAAAAATCACTTCCTAAAACATTCACAAGTTGTATATATCACAAAGATGCATCATTTTACATCTACAGGTACTCTATTAACATTTTATTTTCAACAAATTGAAGTATAAATATCCACAAAACCCAAAGTAATGGTAAATGCACACAGCCTTTGTAAAGGTGGCTGCTTTTAAATTTCCCGTGGGACAGAACAAGTTTTTTTGGTTTTCTCTCACTATGACTGAATTAGGTTAGGTTTGCCTATGCTGGATTAGGTTAATATCTGGTTTGGGTAGGTGTGGCCTAAGGTTTATGATGGAATTAAGGAAGGTTATAGCTATCCCAAAAATGGTAGCCTAATCCAGTATATGAGCTAAATAAACTTCATGTAACCAAGGCAGCTGCATAGCAATCCTAAAACAAGGGAGAATAAAAATATATAAAAAATTCTTCGGGAATCCCCAAAAGCCCCACCCTACTGAAGTTTACATATGTTTCATGGATAAAATAAAAGTGATTTCCAGTAATCATTGCCCCATTTTCTAGACCTCAAGGGCCTGGTACAAAGATTAAGGGGTTACAAACTGAAAAAGAAGGGAAGTAATGGTAAGACAAAGCATAACAAAAACTATCTAGAAGCACCAAATATGAAAACACAGACTGACTGGAGAGAGGTTTCAATTTACAAATGAGCTAATACAGCCTTCACTTCTATCTCAATAACCCTCTGGAAGTTGAATGACAGGAAGAAACAAAGCACTGATGAATTGTGGGAGCATGACTTTGATCAGAAAACTCAAACAACTAGTCACAAAATGAGGGCAAAGGCAAGAAGACTGCAAATAAGTCCACATCCATTAATGTGGTGGAAACTGCCAAGGTCCGACCCCAAATAGACCCTCAAAGATACCATCGAGCAGAGTGTATAAGATCTATGAACATCATGCTAGACCGCATACAGCTCATTTTTAGCTAAAAACCATTGAAATGCAGGCAAGTATCACAGAAGAATTAGAAAGATCAAAGTAAAGATGGAGATGGGGG
>NW_023660037.1:0-20099 GCF_015228065.2 Penaeus monodon | reverse complement strand
GATAACATTTGAATATTATTAAATTATTATTATTATTATTATTTTTATTATTATTATTTATTATTATTAATTATTATTATTATTATTATTATTAGTATTATTATTATTATTCTATTATCTTAATTATTAGTATCATTCCCAAAAATCTATTATATCTGTAATAATAACAATAATAATAAATAGTATATATTATAATAACTAATAATGCTAATGGTTATAATATTGTTATTAGTATTCTTATTGTATTATAATCGTTATTATTTATTTTTACTGGTAGTAATAATTGCAAAATAATCATTATCACAGTAATAATTACAGTAATACGATACTAATTAGATAATATATAAATAATTATTATAAATCGTTATTATTGTTATTATTATTGTTTATTATTATTATTATTGTTTGGTTATTAGTATTATTGCAAAAATATATACTAATAAACTCCAATAAGTGCAATATAGATGATAACAATTGACAAATTTCATAACATTTGAATATTATTAAAATTATTATTATTATTATTATTATTATTATTTTTTTTTTTTTTTTTTTTTTTTTTTTTTTCTTTTTTTACTATTATCTTAATTATTAGTATCATTGCCAAAAAATCTATTATATCTATAATAATTCTTGCAAACATATATACTATAACTCCATATTGCATAATAATGATACAATTTGCAATAATGTATGATATAATTGCAATACTGATGATACTGATGATGATAATGATGATAATGAGATGATAACGATAATAAGGATGATAATTCATGATCGATGATGATAATAAGAGGAATTGTGTCCAGATATAATATAAAAAAGGATATAAGAAAAACATTCCCAAGAGTTCGAAAAAGCGGCAAAATCTAGCGAAATATAGCCTTTTGAGGAGTTACCAAAATTGACGTTTTTTCGATTTCTTTGGTGCTTCGGCAATTATTAGGGTAATAATGTAATAATTACCGAGAATTGTCTATTAACAATAACAATAATGATGATAAAGTGAAGGAAATAAGAGAATTTTTGATACTTGAATTTATTAAAATTATTATTATCATTTATTATTATTATTATTATTATTATTATTATTATTATTATTATGTACATTATTATTATTATTATTACTATTATCTTAATTATTAGTATCATTGGCCAAAATCTATTATATCTGGAATAATAACAATAATAATAATAAGTATAGTATAATAAAATAATGCTAGTGGTTATAATATTGTTATTAGTATTTTTTGTTATTATTATCATTATTATTATTTGTACGGTAGTATATTGCAAAATAATGTATTATAACAGTAATAATTACAGTAATAACGATACTATTAAATAAGATATAAATAATTTTTATAAAATCGTATTTATTGTATTATTATTGTTATTACGTTATTATTGTTGTGGTTTTTAGTATTATTGCAAAAATACTATACTAATAACTCCAATATTGCAATAATAATGATAACAATTGCAATAATGATGATAGATAAGTGCATAATGATGATAATGATGATGAGATGATGATATGATGATAATGATGATGATAACGATAATAATGATGATAATCATGATAACGGATGATGATCATAGAGGAATTGTGTCCAGATATAATATAAAAAAGGTAATAAGAAAAACATCCCAAAGTGACAAGCGGCAAAATCTAGCGGGAAATATAGCCTTTTGAGAGTATACTCCAAGGACGTTTTTTTTTCGATTTCTTTTGGTGATTTCGCAATAAAATTTAGGGTTAATAATGATAATAATACCATAATTGTAATTATCATAACAATAATGATGAAAAATGAGATAAAGAGAATTTTGATAACATTTGATTTATTAATATATTATTATTATTATTATTATTATTATTATTTATTATTATTATTATTATTGATTATTATTATATTTTATTATTATATTTTACTATTATCTATTAGTAGTATCATTGCAAAAAATCTATATATCTGTAATAATAACACTAATAATAATAGTATAAGTATAATTATAATAATGCTAGTGGTTTAATATTGTTATTAGTATTATTATTGTTATTATTATCATTATTATTGTTTGTACTGGTAGTATAATTGCAAATTAATTATTATAACAGTATAATTACAGTAATACGATACTAATTAAGATAATGATATAATTTTATTATAAAATAGGGGTTATTATTGTTATTATTATTGTTTATTACTATTATTATTTGTTGTGGTTATTAGTATTATTGCGAAAAATTATATACTATAACCCATAATTGCAATAATAATGATAACAATTGCAATAATGATGATAATAATTGGCAATAATGATATAATGGGGAATGCATAATTATGATCAATGATGATAATGATGATGATACGATAATCATGATGATAATCATGGATACGATGATGATAATAAGAGGAATTGTGTCCCATATATAATATAAAAAGGTATAGAAAAATATTCCCAAAAGTCTAAAAAGCGGCAAAATCTAGCGAAATATGGCCGTTTGAGATTATCCTCCAAAATGACGTTTTTTGATTTCTTTTGGGTGATTTCGGCAATTTTAGGGTAATATGATAATAATACCAGAATGTTGTATTAATCATAACAATAATGATGTCTAAAAGTGAGATAAAGGATTTTTGATAACATTTGAATATTATTAAAATTATTATTATTATTATTATTGATTATTATTATTATTATTATTCTTATTATTATTATTACTATATCTTACTTATTAGTATTCCAGTGCCAAAAAAATCTATAACTGTAATCATAACATATTTGAATAAGTATAAGTATAATATAATAATGCTAGTGGTTATAATATTTGTTATTATGTATTATTATTGTTATTATTATCATATTATTATTTGGACTGGTAGTATAATTGCAAAAATAATTATTATAAAGTAATAATTACAGTAATTAACGATACTATTAAGATAATGATATAAATAATTATTATAAAATCGTTTATTATTGTTATTATTATTGTTATTACTATTAATATTGTTGTGGTTATTAGTATTATTGCAAAAATATATACTATACTCATATAATTCCAATAATAATGATAACAATTGCAATAATGATTATATAATTGCCAATAATGATGATAATGATGATGATCATGTGATTATGATTATGATAATGAAATAATGATGAAGAATCTGATAACGATGATGATAATAAGAGGAATTGTGTCATATATAATATAAAAAAGGTATAAGAAAAACATTCCCCAAAAGTCCGAAAAAAGCGGCAAATCTAGGCGAACATATAGCCTTTGAGAGTATACTCCAAATGACGTTTTTTCGATTTCTTGGTGATTTCGGAATCATTAGGGTACTAATGATAATAATTACCAGAATGTATTTCATAACAATATGCTGATAAAAGTTAAATAAAGAGAATTTTTTGATAACATTCGAATATTATTAAAATTATTATTATTATTATTATTATTATTATTATTAATTATTATTATTATTATTATTATTTACTATTATCTTAATTATTAGTATCATTGCAAAAATCTATTATATCTGTAATAATAACAGATTTAATAATAATAAAGTATAAGTATAATAAAATAATGCTAGTGGTTATATATTGTTATTAAGTAATTATTATTGTTATATTATCAGTATTTATGTATTTGTACTGGTAGTATAATTGCAAAATAATTATTATAAAGTAATAATTACAGTACTAAACGATTACTAATTAGATAAATGATATAAATATTAATTTTAAATCGTTATTATTGTTATTATTATTTGTTATTACTATTATTATTGTTGTGGTTTATTAGTATTATGGCAAAATATATACTATAACTCCAATAATTGCAATAATAGGATAACAATTGCAATAATGATGTAATAATTGCAAATAATGAGATAATCATGATTTAATGAATGATAATGATGATGATAACGGTAATAATGATGATAATCTATACGATGATGATATAAGAGGAATTGTGTTCATATAGATATAAAAAGGTATAAGAAAAAAATTCCCAAAAGTCGAAAAGCGTGCAAAATCTAGCGAAATATGCCTTTTGAGAGTATAACTCCACATGACTTTTTTGATTTCTTTGGTGATTTCGGCAATTATTAGGGTAAATAATGATACTAATTACCAGAATTGTATAATCTAACAATAATGATGATAAAATGAGAATAAAAGAGAATTTTGATAACATTTGATATTAATTAAAATTATTATTATTATATTATTATTAGTATATTATTATATTATTTTTTATTATTATTATTATTACTATTATCTTAATTATTAGTATCATTGCCAAAAAATCTATTATTCTGTAATATAACAATAATAATAATAAGTATAAGTATAATATAATAAACTAGTGGTTATAATATTGTTATTAGTATTTATATTGTTATTATTATCATTATTATTATTTGTACTGTAGTTATAATTGCAAAAATATTATTATAACAGTAAATAATTACAGTAATAACGATACTTAATTAAGATAAAATGATATAAATAATCTATTATAAAATCGATTATTATTGTTATTATGATTGTTTTACTATTATTTTGTGTTGGTTATTTTGAAAAGTTTTTAAACAAAAAAAAATTATTGCAAAAATCTATACTATAACTCCAATAATTGCAATATAATGATAACAATTGCAATAATGATATAATAAATTGCAATAATGATGATTAATGATGATATGATGATGATAACGATAATATGATGATATCATGATACGATGATGATAATATGGAATTGTGTCCATATATAATATAAAAGGTATAAGAAAAACATTCCCCAAAGTCGAAAAGCGGCAAATCTAGCGAAATATAAGCCGTTTGAGAGTTACTCCAAAATGACGTTTTTTCGATTTTCTTTGGTGATTTCGGCACTTATTAGGGTAATAATGATAATTATTACCAAATTGTATTAATCATAACAATAATGATGATATAAAGTGAAATAAAGGAATTTGTGATGAACATTTTTATATTATTAAGAATTTATTATTATTAATTATTATTATTATTATTATTAATTATTATTATTCTTATTATAATATTATATTATTAGCATTATATTATTACCTATTATCTTAATTATAGTATCATTGCCAAAAAGTCTATTATATCTGTATAATAACATAATAATAATAGTATAAGTAAATAATAATAATGCTAGTGGTTTAATAATATTGTTATTAGTATTATTATTGTTTTATTATCATTATTATTATTTGTACCTGGTAGTATATTGCAAAAATGATTATTATAACAGTAATAATTACAGTACTAACGATACTATTAAAGATAATGATATAAATAATTTGTTTATTATAAAATCGTTATTATATTTATTATTAATTGTTATTACTATTATTATTGTTGTGTTATTAATATTATTGCAAAACATATACTTAACTCCAATAATTGGCAATAATAATGATAACAATTGGCAATATTGATGATAATCATTGCAATATGATGATAATGATGATGATAATGATGATAATGATGATAATGTGATGATAACGATAATAATGATGACTAATCATGATAACGATGATGATAATAAGAGAATTGTGCATAATATATATATAAAAAAGGTAATAAGAAAAACATTCCAGTCGAAAAAGCGGCAAATCTAGCGAAATATAGCCTTTTGAGAGTAACTCCAAAATGTACGTTTTTTCGATTCTTTGTTGATTCGGAAATTATTAGGGGGGGGTAAAAATAAAATGATAATAATTAATCAGAATTGTAATTAATATCATAACAATAATGATGATAAAAGTGATAATAAAGAGAATTTTGATAATCATTTTTTTTTTTGAAAAAAAATATTATTAAAATTATTATTATTATTATTATTATTTATTATTATTATTATTATTATTATTATTATTATTACTACTATTTCTTAATTATTAGTATCATTGCCAAAAAATCTATATATCTGTAATAATAACAATAATACTAATAGTATAAGTAAATAATAATAATGCTAGTGGTTATAATATTGTTATTATTATTATTATTGTATTATTATCGATTATTATTATTTTTGTACTGTAGTATAATTGCAAAAATAATTATTATAACAGTAATAATTTCAGTAATAACGATACTAATTAAGATACTGATATAAATATTATTATAAAATCGTTATTACTTGTTATTTTTTGTTATTACTATTATTATTGTTGTGTTATTATATTATTGCAAAAATATATAGTAAACTCCAATAATGCAATAAGAATGATAACAATTGGCAAGAATGATGATAATAATTGCAATATAATGATAATAATGATGATAATGATGATAATGATGATGATAACGATAATATGATGATAATCATGATAACGATATGATAATAAGAGGAATTGTGTCCATATATAATATAAAAAAGGTATAAGAAAACATTTACCAAAGTCGAAAAAGCGCAAATCTAGCGGAATATAGCCATTTTGAGAGTATACTCCAAAATGACGTTTTTTCGATTTTCTTTGGTGATTTCGGCAATTATTAGGGTAATAATGATAATAATTACCAGAATTGCTTAATCATAACAATAATGATGAAAAAGTGAGAATAAGAGAATTTTATAACATTTGAATATTATTAAAATTATTATTATTTTTATTATTATTATTTTATTATTATTATTATTATTATTATTATTATTAATTATTATTATTATTATTATTACTATTATTATTATTCTTATTATTATTATCTTAATTATTAGTCTCTTGCCAAAAATCTATTATATCTTAATCATAACATAAGAATAATAAGTATACGTATAATAATAATAATGCTAGTGGTTTATAATATTGTTATTATTATTATTATTGTTATTATATCATTATTATTTAATTTGTACTGTAGTAATAATTGCAAAATAATTATTATAACAGTAATAATTTACAGTAATACGATATATTAAGATATGATATAAATAATTATTATAAAATCGTTATTATTGTTATTATATGTTATTACTATGATTTTGTTGTGGTTATTAGTATTATTGCAAAAATATATACTATAACTACCAATAATTGCATAATAATGTAACAAGTTGCAATAATTGATGATAATAATTGGCAATAATGATGATAATGATGATGATAATGATGATTAAAATGATGATAATGATGATGATAACGATAATAATGATGATAATGATGATAACGATGATTATAATAAGCGGAATTGTGTCCATATATAATATAAAAAAGGTATGAGAAAAACATTCCCAAAAGTCGAAAAAGCGGCAAAATCTAGGCGAAATTATAGTACCCGTTTGAGAGTATACTCCAAATGACGTTTTTTTTCGATTTCTTTGGTGATTTCGGCCAATTATTAGTGTAATAATGATAATAATTACCAGAATTTTGTATTATCATACAATAATGATTAGATAAAGTGAGAATAAAAGAGAATTTTGATAACATTGAATATTATTAAAATTATTTTATTATTATTATTATTATTATTATGATTATTATTATTATTTTTATATTATTTATTATTATATTGATTATACTATTAACTATTATCTTAATTATTAGTATCAGTGCCAAAAAATCTATTATATCTGTATAATAACAATAATAATAATAAGTATAAGTATAATAATAAAATGCTAATGGTTATAATATTGATTATTAGTATTATTATTGGTTGATTATGTATCATTATTATTTATTTGTACTGGTATATAATTGGCAAAAATAATTATTATAACAGTAATAATTACATAATAACGATACTAATTAAGATAATGATATAAATAATTATATAAAATCGTTTATTATTGTATTATTATTGTTATTACTATTATTATTGTTGTGGTTTATTAGATTATTGCAAAAATATATACTATACTCCAATAATTGCAATATACTGATACAATTGGCATAAAGATGATAATAATTGCAATAATGATGATAATGATGATAATGATGATGATAACATAATAATGAGATAATCATGATAACGATGATGATAATAATAAGAATTGTGGTCCATATTAATAATAAAAAAGGTATAAGAAAACATTCCCAAAAGTCGAAAAAGCGCAAAATCTAGCGAAATATAGCCTTTGAGAGTATCCTCCAAAATGACTGTTTTTTCGCTTTCTTTGGTATTTCAGGCATTATTAAGGGTAATAATTATAATAATTACAGAATTGTATATCATACACTAATGATGATAAACGTGGAATAAAGAGACTTTGATAACATTTTAATATTATTGAAATTATTATTATTATTATTATTATTATTATTATTATATTATTTATTATTATTATTATAATAATTATTATTATTATCATTATTTATTATTAGCTATTATCTTAATTATTAGTATCATGCAAAAAATTCTATATATCTGTATTTATAATAACAATAATAATAATAAGTATAGTATAATAATAAGTAATGCTACTGGTTATAATATTTGTTATTAGTATTATTATTGTTATTATTTCATTATTATTAATTTGTACTGGTAGTATAATTTGCAAAAATGATTATTATAACAGTAATCATTACAGTAATAACGATACTAATTAGATTATGATATAAATAATTATTATAAAATTCGTTATTATATTTATTATTATGTTATTACTACTATTATTGTTGTGGTTATTAACATTATTGTAAAAACATATACTATAACTCCAATAATTGCAATAATAATGCTAACAATTTCAATAAGTGATGAGAATAATTGCAAATAATGATGATAATGATGATGATAATGATGATAATGATGATAATGATATGATAACGATTTAATATGATGATAATCATGATAACGATTATTATAATAAGGAGGAATTGTGTCCATATATAATAAAAAAAAGGTATAAGAAAAACTTTCCCAAAAGTCAAAAAAAAGGGCAAAACTACAAAATATACCCTTTTTGGAGTTACCCCAAAAATGACTTTTTTTCGTTTTTCTTTGGTGATTTCGGCAATTATTAGGGAAATAATGATAATAATTCCCAGAATGTATTAATCTAACAATAATGAGTAAAAGGGGAAAAATAAAGAGAATTTTGTAACTTTTGAATTTATTAAAATTTATTTTTATTATTATTAATTATTATTTTTATTATTTTATTATTTTTATTACTACTATTATCTTAATTTTTTAGTACATGAAAAAAAATTATTTTCTGTAATAATAAAAATAATAATAAAAGTATAATTTAAATAATAAAAATGCTAGTGGTTATAATTTTGTTATTAGTATATTATTGTTATTTTTATCATTATTATTTTTGTATGGTAGTATAATTAAAAAATAAATTATAACAGTAATAATTTCAGTAATAACGATACTAATTAAGATAATGATATAAAAAATTTTATTAAAAAATCGTTTTTTACTTTTTATTTTTTTATTACTTTTATTATTGTTGTGGTTTTATTAGTATTTTTGCAAAAAATATAGTATAACCCCAAATAATTGCAATAATAATGATAACAATTCAAAAATGTGATAAAATTGAAATAATGATGAAAATGATGATAATGAGAAATGATGATGATAACGTAAAATGTGATAATCTGATAACGATGATGATAATAAAGGAATTTGTGTCCATAATATATAAAAAAGGATAAAAAAAACTTCCCCAAAAGTCGAAAAAGCGGAAAAATCTAGCGAAAATTGTATTATTGCCTTTTGAGGTATACTCCAAAATGACTTTTTTTTCGATTTCTTTGTGTTTTTGGGCAATTATTAGGGTAATAATGAAAATAATTACCAAATTGTTTTAATCTAACAATAATGTGATAAAAGTGAGAATAAAGAGAATTTGAAAACATTTAAATTTTATTAAAAAATTATTATTTTTATTATTTTTTATTATTTTTATTATTATTATTTTTATTATTATTATTATTTTTATTACTTTTATCTTAATTATTAGTATCTTTGCAAAAAAATATCTTTATATCTGAATAAAAAACAATAATAATAATAAGATAAGTATAATAATATAATGTTAGTGGTTATAATATTTTTATTAGTATTATTTTTTTATTTTATCTTTATTATTATTTGTATGGTTATAATTGCAAAAAATATTTTTTAAAACGAAATAATTACAGTAATAACGATATAATTAAGATAATGATAAAATAATTATTAAAAAAACTTATTATTTTTATTATTATTGTTATTACTATTATTATTTTTGTGGTTTTAGTATTATTGCAAAAAATATACTTAAAACTCCAAATAATTGCAAAAATTTAATGATAACAATGCAAAAATGATGATAATAATTGCAAAAAGATGATAATGAAGAAAAAGATAAAAAAAATGATGATAATCATATAACGATGATGATAATAAAGGAATTGTGTCCATATTAAATAAAAAAGGTATAAGAAAAACATTCCCCAAAATCGAAAAACGGAAAAAATCTGCGAAAATAGCCTTTGAGAGTATACCCCAAAAGATTTTTTTCGATTTTTTTGGTGATTTCGGCAATTATTAGGGTAAAATGATAATAATTACCGAATTGTATTAATCAAAACAATAATGATGAAAAAGTGAGAAAAAAGGAATTTTATAACATTTGAATTATTAAAAGTATTATTATTATTATTTTTATTATTATTTTTTTATTATTATTATTACTATTATCTTAATTTTTAGTATCTTTTCCCAAAAAAAATCATTATATCTGAAAAATTACAATAATAAAATAAGTATAAGTTAATAATATAAGCAGGGGTTTTATAATTTGTTATTAGTATTTTTATTGTTATTTTTATCTTTATTATTATTTGTACTGGTAGTATAATTTGCAAAAAAAATTATTAACAGTAATAATTACAGTAATAACGTATAATTAAGATAATGATATAAATAATTTATTTAAAATCGTTTTATTGTTATTATTATTGTTATTACTATTATTATTTTTGGGGTTATTAGTATTTTTTGAAAAAATATATACTATAACCCAATAATTGCAATAATAATGATAACAATTCAATAATGATGATAATAATTGCATAATGATGATAATGATGATGATAATGATGAAATGATGATAATGATGATAATGATGATGATAAAATAATAATCATGATAATCATGATAACGATGAGATAATAAAGGAATTGTGTCCATATATAATAAAAAAAGGTATAAAAAAACTTTTCCCAAAAGTCAAAAAGCGGAAAAAATCAGCGAAATATAACCTTTTGAGAGTATACCCCAAAAATGACTTTTTTCGTTTCTTTGGTGTTTCGGAAATTATTGGGGTAATAATGATAAAAAATTACCAGAATTGTAAAAATCAAAAACAATAAAAGATGATAAAAGTGAGAAAAAGAGAATTTTGATAACTTTTGAATATTTTAAAATTATTATTTATATTATTATTATTATTATTTTATTATTATTATTATTTTATTATTATTATTATTATTATTAAATTTTTATATTATTTTAAATTTTTAGTATCATTCCCAAAAATCTTTTATATCTGTAATAATAAAAATAATAATAATAAATATAAGTAAATAATAATAATGCTAGGGGTTATAATATTGTTTTTTAGTATATTATTTTTTATTATTATCATTATTATTATTTGTACTGGTAGTATAATTGCAAAAATAATTATTTAACAGTATAATTACAGTAATAACGATACTAATTAATAATATGAAATAAATTGATTATTATAACATCGTTATTATTGTTATTTATTATGTTATTACTATTATTATTGTTGTGGTTATTAGTATTATTGAAAATATTAACTATAAACTCCAATATTGCAATAATAATGAGAACATTGCAATAATGAATGTAATAATTGCAATAATGATGATAATTATGATGATAATGATGATATGATGATGAATGATGATGATAACGAAATAATCGATGATAATCATGATAACGATGATGATAATAAGGAGCATGTGTCCATTATATAATATAAAACAGGTATAGGAAAAACATTCCAAAAGTCTAAAAAGCGGTAAAATCTAGCGAACATATAGCCTTTTGAGAGTATACTCCAAAATGACGTTTTTTTTTAGATTCTTTGGTGATTTCGGCAATTATTAGGGTAATAATGATTAATATTACCAGAATTGTATTAATCATAACAATAATTGATGATAAAAGTGAACGAATAAAGGGAATTTTGATAACAATTTTGAATATTATTAAAATTATTATTATTTATTATTTATTATTATTATTATTATTATTTTATTATTACTATATATCTTAATTATTATATATTGCCAAAAATCTATTATAATTCTGTAATAATAACAATAAAATGATAGTATAAGTATAATAATAATAATGCTAGTGTTTATAATATTGTATTAGTATTATTATTGTTATTATTATCATTATTATTATTTGTACTGGTATTATAAATTGCAAAAAATTATTATACATTAACAATTTACAGTAATAAATGAACGATACTAATTAAGATAATGATATACATAATTATTAGAAAATCGTTATTATTGTTAATTATTATTGTTACTTACTATTATTTTGTTGTGGTTATTAGTAATTATTGCAAAAAATATATACTATAACTCCATAATTGCAATATATGATAACAATTGGCAATAATGATGATAATATTGCAATAATGATGATAATGATGGATGAGAATGATGATAATGATGATTAGAACGATAAATCATGATGATAATCATGACCGCTGATGATAATAAGAGGAATTGTGTCCATATATAATATAAAAAAGGTATACGAAAAACATTCCCAAAGTCGCCAAAGCGGCGGCAAAATCCTAGCGAAATATAGCCTTTTGAGAGTATACTCCAAATGACGTTTTTTCGATTTCTTTGTGATTTCGGCAATTATTAGGGTAATATGATAATACCTACCAAGAATTGTATTAATCATGACCATAATTATGATAAAAGTGAGAATAAAGAATTTTGATAACATTTGGAATATTTATTAAATTATTATTATTTATTTATTATTATTATTATTATTATTATTATTATTATTATTATTTTATGTCTTATTATTATTATTACTATTATCTTAATTATTAGTATCATTGCCAAAAACTCCTATTATTATCTGTAAATAATAACAATAATAATAATAAGGTAACTAAGTATAATAATAATATCTAGTGGTTATAATAATTGTTTATTATTATTATTATTGTTTATTAGTATCATTATTATTATTTGTACTGGTAAGTATAATTGCAAAAATAATTATTATAACAGTAATAATTACAGTAATTACGATACTAATTAGATATGATATAAATATTATTATAAAATCGTTTATTATTTGTTATTATTATTGTTATTACTATTATTATTGTTGTGTTATTAGTATTATTGCAAAATATATACTATAACTGCCACTAATTGCAATAATAATGATAACAATTGCAATAATGATTATATAATTGAATAATGATGATAAATGATATGATAATGATGATATGATGATGATAACGATAATAATGATGATATCATATAACGATATGATAATACTAGGAATTGTGTCCATATATAATGGTAAAAAAGGTATAATAAAAACATTCCCAAAAGTCGAAAAAGCGGCAAAATCAGCGAAATATAGCCTGTTGAGAGTATAACTCCAAAATGATATTTTTTTCGATTTCTTTGTGATTTCGTAAATTATTAGGTTAATAATTATAATAATTACCAGAACTTTGATTAATTCATAACAATAATGCTTGAAAAAGTGAGAATAAGAGAATTTTGATTAACATTTGAATTTATTAAATTATTATTATTATTATTATTATTATTATTATTATTATATTATTATTATTATTATTATTATTACTATTTCTCTTAATTATTAGTATCATTGCCAAAATCTGATTATATCTGTAATAATTACAAATAAATAATAATAGTATAAGTTATAATAATAAATAATGCTAGTGGTTCTAATATTGTTATTAGTTATTATTAATGGTTATTATTATCATTATATTATTTTGTACTGGTAGTATAATTGCAAAAATAATTATTATAACAGTATAATGTACAGTAATTAAAACGATACTAATATAAGATAATGTATAAATATTATTATAAATCGTTATTATTGTTTATTATTATTGTTATTACTATTAATTATTGTTTGTGTTATTAGTATTATTGCAAAAATATATACTATACATAACTCCATTTAATTGGCAATGAATAAAGATACAATTGCATTAATGATGATAAGAATTTGCAATAAGATGATAATGATGATGATAATGATGATAATGATGATAATTATGATGATAACGATAATAAGATATAATCAATGATAACGATGATGATAATCAAGAGGAATTTGTGTCCATATATAATATAAAAAGGTATAAAGAAAAACATTCCCACAAGTCGAAAATTGGCAGAAATCTAGCGAATATAGCCTTTTGAGAGTAAACTCCAAAATGACGTTTTTTTTTTCGATTTCTTTGGTGATTTCGGCAATTATTAGGGTAATAATGATAATAATTTCAGAATTTGTATGAATCATAACAATAATGATGATAAAAGTGAGAATAAGAGAATTTTGATAACATTTGAACATACATTATTAAAATTATTATTATTATTATTATTATTATTATTTATTAATTATTATTATTATTAAATTTATTATTATTATTATTACTTTATCTTACTCTTAGTATCATTTTTTCAAAAAATTCTATTATATCTGTATAATACATAATAATAATAAGTATAAGTATAATATAATAATGCTAGTGGGTTATAGATATTGTTATTAGTATTATTATTGTTATTATTATCATTATTATTATTTGTACGTAGTATAATGCAAAAATTAATTATTATAAACAAGTAATCAATACAGTAATAACGATACTACTTAAGATAATTGATATAACTAATTATTAAAAATCGATATTTATTGTTTTATTATTTGTTATTACTATTATATTGTTGTGGTTATTAGTATATTGCAAAATATATACTATAACTCCAATAATTACAATATAATGATAACAATTGCAATAAGAGATAATAATTTGCAATAATGATGATAATGATGATGATAATGATATAATGGATAATGATGATGATAAACGATAATAATGATGATAATCTGATAACGATGATGATAATAAGAGAATTGTGTCCATATATATAATAAAAAAGGTATAAGAAAAACATTCCCAAAAGTCGAAAAAGCGGCAAATCTAGCGAAATATAGCCTTTTTGAGAGTATATACCAAATGACGTTTTTTTCGATTTCTTCGGTGATATATCGTCAATTATTAGGGTAATAATGGATAATATTACCAGATTGTATTATCATAACAATAATGATGATAAAAGTGAGAATAAGAGAAAATTTTGATAACATTTGATATAATTAAAATTATTATTATTATTATTATTATTAGTATTATTATTATTATTATTATTATTATTATTATTTTATTATTATTATTACTATTATCTTAATTTTAGTAATCATTGCCAAAACAATCTATATATCTGTAATAATAACAATTAATAAATAATAAAGTATAAAGTATAATAATAATAATGCTAGTGGTTCAATATTGTTAGTAAATTATTTATTATTGTTATTATTATCATTTTAATTATTTGGTACTGTAGTAGAATTGCAAAACATAATTATTATAACCGTAATAATTACGTAATACGATACTAATTAATATAATGAATATAAATAATTATTATAAATCGTTATATTGTTATTATTATTGTTTAGTACTATTATATTGTTGTTGTTTATTAGTCTTTTGCAAAAATATATACTATTAACTCCAATAATTGCAGTAAAATAATGATAACAATTGCATAATGATGAGAATAATTTGCAATAATGATGATAATGATAATGATATGATGATAATGAATGAATAATTGATGATGATAACGATAATAATGATGATAATCCATGATAAACGTGATGAAATAAGAGGAATTGTGTCCATATATAATATAAAAGGTATAAGAAAAACATTCACAAAAGTCGAAAAGCGCAAAATCTAGCGACATATAGCCTTTTGAGAGTATACTCCAAATGACGTTTTTTCGATTTCTTTTGTGATTTCGCATTATTAGGGTATAATTAATAATAATTACCAGAATTGTATTATCATAACAATAATGATGAATAAAGTGAGAATAAAGAGATTTTGATAACCTTTGAATATTTAAAATTATTATTATTATTATTATTATTATTATTTATTATTATTCATTATTATTATTATTATTATTATTATGATTACTATTATCTTAATTATTAGTATCATTGCCAAAAAAATCTATTATATCTGTAATAATAAACAATAATTAATAATAAGTAATAAGTATAATAATACTAATTCTAGTGGTTCTAATATTGTTATTAGTATTATTATTGTTATTAGTATCATTATTAGTAATTTGTACTGGTAGTATAATTGCAAAATAATTAGTACTAACATGTAATAATTACAGTAATAACGATACTAATTAAGATCAATGATATAAATCATTATTATAAAATCGTTATTAATTGTTATTATTATTGTTATTACTATGATTATTGTTTGTGGTTTATTAGTATTATTGCAAAAATATATACTATAACTCCAATAATTGCAATAATCTATAACACGTGCAATAATGATGATAATAATTGCATTAATGATGAGAATGATGATGATAATGATGATCATGATATAATGGAGATAGATGATAACGATAATAATGATGATAATCATGATAGACGATGATGATATAAGAGGAATTGTGTCAATATAGAAATATAAAAAGGTATAAGAAAAAACATTCCCAAAAGTCGAAAAGCGGCAAAATCTAGCGAATAATAGCCTTTTTGAGAGTATACTCCAAAATGACGTTTTTTCGATTTCTTTGTGGATTTCGGCAATTATTAGGGTAATAATGATAATAATTTACCAGAATTGTAATTAATCATAACATAATGAATGATAAACGAGAGATAAAGAGAATTTTGATAACATTTGAATATTATTAAAATTTTTATAATTTTTATTTTTTTTTTTATATTATTATTATTATTATTATTATTTTTATTATCATAATTATTATTATTTATATTATAACTATAGTATAATTGCCAAAAAAATCTATTAACAAATAATCCCATAATAAAATAATATAATATAATAATAATAATGTATATATTATTGTTATTGTTTATTATTGTTATATATTTTTATTGTTTTGGTATGTAGTAAAATTGCAAAATTAATTATAACATTAATAAATACAGTAAATAACGATACAAATTTAAGATAATATAAAAAAAAAAAAAATTTAATATTAAAAATGATATTATTTTTATTATATTAATATATTATTATGTGGGTATTATAATTAAAAATTTTCCTATAAATAAAAAAGGAATATAAAAAAAATTCCCAAAATGAAAAAAATTGCAAAATATTTTAATATTAAAATAAAATTTTGATATGTGTGACTTTATGAATTTATTGTAATAATGATAAAAAGGGAATTGTTTAATATAAATAAAAAAAAGTATAAGAAAACTTTAAAATGAAAAAAAATTAAAATTTTTATTTTAATTATATTAAATTATTTTATTTCTTTTTTATTTAATTTATTATTTTAATAATATTACCAAATTATTAATCATAAAAATAATTTTATAAAAGTAAAATAAAAAATGATAACATTATATTAATTAAATTATTTAAAATTATTTTATTATTATTATTATTTTATTATTATATTTTTATTATTTTATGTTATTATACATTATTTAATATTATTTACATTTAAAAAATTTAATACTAATAATAAATATAAATAATAATTAAAATAAAATTTAAATATGCTATTTTAAAATTGTTATTATATTATTATTGTTTTTTATTTATTATTATTAAATTATATAATTCAAAATAATTATTAAAGTAATAATTAAAATAATAAGAAAATAATTAATAATGATAAAAATAATTTTTATAAATCTTATAATGTATTATTTTGTATACATTAATTATGTTGTAATTATTTTTTGAAAAATTTTCCTATAATAAAAAAGGTAATAAGAAAACATTCCAAAAGTGAAAAAAAGGGAAAATAATATGAAATATTAGATTTTGATAAAACCAAAATAACGTTTTTGATTCTTGTACCGATATGTATAGAAATTTTCCAATGTTTTAAAAAAAAAATTATAAAAAAAATTAAAAGTGAAAAAGGAAATTAAAATTACCTTTTAATTATAAAATTATTTTTTTTATTTTTTTTTTTTCATTATTATTATTAAATTATTAATTAGATTTTATTAATTATCTTAATTTTTATAAATGAAAAAAAAATTTTTAATAAAATTAACATTAAAAAAATTTAAATTTTTAATATTATTATTATTATTATTATTTTATTATTATTTTATTATTTTTATTATTATTTTTGTATGTTTTTATTAATTATTAATTTTAGAAACTTTAAAAAATTATAATCTGATAATAATAATAAAATAATAATATAATATAAAATAAAATTATTGTTATTATTTTATTATATTTATTGTTTTTTTTATTTTATTCATTATTATTTGAACTGGATAAATTGCAAAAATATTATTAAAGAAATAAGTAATAAGATAAAATTTAGATAATGATATAATAATTTTTATAAAATGTATTTTATTTTTATGTATATTCATATTATTTTTTGGGGATTGTGTTTCAAAAATATAATATAAAAAAATTCCCAAAAATGAAAAAGGCAAAATAGAAATAAGCTTTTGAGATAATATGAATAATGATGTTTGATTTGTGTTTTCGAAAAAATTGGGGGTAATATGAAACTGATAAAATTTAGAAATTTTTCCCAAATAATAATATAAAAAGGAGAAAAAAATTTTAAAATTGAAAAAAAAATTAGAAATTATTTTATTTTTAAAAAATTTTTATTTTTTATTTTTTTGTTTTCCCAATTATTATATTATTATATATTCCAGAATTTATTAATCATTATAATAATGATTATAATGTATAATTAAAGATTATTATTATAACTATTAACTATTATTAAACTATTATATCATTTATTATATTATTTATTATATTATTATTATATTATTATTATATTATTACTATTAATCATTAACTATTAGTATCATAAAATATTTTATATATCTGTATTAATAACATATAATAATTAAGTTGTAAGTATAATTTAAAATAATTTGTTATAATATATTATTAGTATTATTATTGTAATTAATATCATTATTATTATTTGTTACTGGTATATAATTGCAAATTATTATTATATAGTACTAAATACAGTTACGTTAATTAAGTAATGATATAAAAATTATTAAAAAACCCGAATTATTGTAATATTATTCATTCTATAATTAAATTGTGGTAATAAGATATAATGATAAATAATATATAACTCAATAATTGATGATAATGATAATAATTGAATAATAAGATAAAAATATGCAATAATGAGATAATGATCCATGATAATATGAATAATGTATAATGAAAATAACGAAAATAAAAGAAACATGAAAAGCGAAATATGATAATAGAGGAATTGTTCCAAATATACTTTAAAAGGTATTTAAATTTCGAAAAGTCGGAAAAATGAAAATTAGCGAAATATAGCTTTTAAATCCCAAAATGACGTTTTATTTCTTTGAGATTTCGGAAATTTATTATGTAAATAATTATAATATTACAAAATTTTATTATCATTAAATTAGATGTAAAATTAAGATTAAGATTATTTTATACATTTGAATATTATATCATTAAAAATTATTTTTATTGTAATAATTTAATTATTAATTATTAATTTTTAAATTATTACTATTATAATAATTAGTGGTTATCATTGCATAATAGATCTATTATCTGTAAAAATTATCAATAATTAATAATAAGTTAGTATAATAATAATAATTAGTGAAAAATTGTTACTAGTATTATTATTGTTATTATTATC
>NW_023660036.1:0-20100 GCF_015228065.2 Penaeus monodon | reverse complement strand
CCAACGCACAAACACCACAAAACCACACACACACACACACCACACCACACACACACACCCCACACACACACACACACACACAACACACCCCACACACACACCCACACACGCACAGGCACAGGCACACGCACACGCACGCACGCACGCACGCCGCACGCACACGCACGCACACACACACACACACACACACACACACACACACACACCCCATGCACACGCTCGCACGCACGCACCACGCACACACCACACACACACACACCACACACAACAACCCCCACACACACCACACACACACACGCACAGGCACAGGCACACGCACACGCACGCACGCACGCATGCATGCACACACACACACACCACACACCCACACACACACACACCACACACACACACACAAAACACACACACACAACACACACACACACACACACACTAAATCACTGCACATATGCATTAGATGTAAACATGCGAGTAAGTATATACAAAATGGAATCCATGGCATGCGTACCACGTTTTACTTTTTGTTTTGGTTTTTATGTTTTGAGTGGTATGTGTAACATGAAAGTGTGATTTTTTGTTTATACTATGACGTCAGATTTGGACACTTTCTGTTTCTTTTCTTTTTTTATAAATGAACTTCGGGACATTTGCTTGACGGAAATTAAATACATGATCATACAATTAAATGAAAAGAGATGTTCGTCTTCACGATCTGGGCATAATTCTAGAAGAGGATACGTCGCTATCAACGCAATATTAAAGTTTATGCGGCCCAGAAATTTTCAACTTCTGGAAGTAAGGAAAATATTTATGCAATGTTTCAGTTGCTTCTGATTGGCCGATCCAGTTTATTTTTTCGTGATTCCCTCGTCTAGTCGCCTTATTTGATTTATCTTAGCAAAATTCTGCAACCAGAATATGAAACTCACGGATGGGCTTCCAATAAACCCCCCTCTTAGAGCATAGTGATGAAGCATAATACCTCGAAGTAGATCATTTAGGAATTACTCATGTCCATGTCAAATCTGTTTCCAGTCAATACTTATTGTAGAATAATCTTGACGCACCATGCAATCACACACACACACACATACCACGAGGGTTCGAGTCACCGGCCGGCGTGTTGCCCCCTTTGGGGCAAGGAACTTCACCTAGATTGCCTGCCTAGCCACTGGGGGACCAAGCCAGCCCAAGTCAGTGCTGGTTCCCAAACCCGGATGAATAGAGAGAATGATTTCCTAAAAGGTAACAACGGCGATCTCCGTGGGAAAAGGGAATGGGGACCCTACCACGTACATACTCCAAAAGCATCACAACATGAAAACTACAATTAAGTATCATGCTGTGACCCGGCGGCTCAAACATGAACCTACCGTATTAAAAAAAAAAATACATATATATATATATATATATAAAATATATATATATATATATATATATATATATAATATATATATATATATTTTACACACATTTATATATATAGAGATTTTTATATATATATATATATAAAAAATATTTATATTATAATTATATATATTATTTATATCTATATATATAACATATATATATATATACATACATACATGTATATATAAAATATATATATATATATATATATATATAATATATTTTATATATATATATATATATAAAATATATATATATAGGTCATGTAAGGCCGCGGTGGCCGAATGATTAGAACATCGGACCCCAAGACTGGCACGACGGCAATCTGAGTTCGAGGGTTCGAGTCACCCGGGCCGGCGCGTTGTTCCAGTGAGCAAGGAACTTCACCTCGATTGCCTCCCTAGCCACTGGGTGGCCAAGCCAGCCCAAATCAGTGCTGGTCCCAAACCAGGATAAAATAGAGAGAATGATTACCTAAAAAAAAAAGGTAACAAACCCGGGACTTTTCCCTGGAAAGGAAACTGGGGACCCTACCACGTACTCACTCCCAAAAGCATCACAAATGACAACACAATTAAGTATCATGCTGTGACCACGGCGGCTCAGACATGAACCTACCGTTAAAAGAAGAAGAAGAACTCATAACATGTTTTCTGTTACAGTGAAAATGGAACCATTGGAATACGACCAATGACCCGTTTTATACTTGAATAGCAGCACACTATAAGAGGGCCTAGCCCCTGGGTGGCCAAGCCATTTTATGTCAGTGCCGGGTAAATAGAGATGGGACTCGATAAAAAAAAACACCGGGGGAAGGCAATGGCAAACCACCGCTCTAAATTGCTAAGAAAAAATCATGGAAGCCCATGATCGTCAAGGCCGCGGTGGCCGAATGGTTAGAGCGTCGGACTCAAGACTGTCACGACGGCAATCTGAATTCGAGGGTTCGAGTCACCGACCGGCGGTTGTTTCCTTGGGCAAGGAACTTCACCTTGATTGCCTACCTAGCCACTGGGTGGCCAAGCCACCCAAGTCAAGTGCTGGTCCCAAGCCCCGGATAAATAGAGAGAATAATTACCTAAAAAGGTACTACCGGCACTCTCCGTGGAAAGGAACTGGGGACCCTACCACGTACTCACTCCAAGAGCATCACAACATGAAACTACAATTAAGTATCATACTGTGACCACGGCGGCTCAGACATGAACCTACCGTTAAAAGAAGAAGATAAGAGACCTTCGGTGAAATGAAAGCAACTTATGGGGAGGATGCCCCACATATGACGCTGCTAACATTAGTATCGCCAGTCCAAGTGTGGTCCCTCATTATTATCCAGAAATTTGAGGCCCAGTCAAAATATGAAAGCATTTTGACTCACCACCCTCCAGAAAGGCATGTGTAGGAGTACTGATGGTGGATATCCTGGCACAAACTACAATATTACGGATTATGCTTCACTGCTACAGAATTGTGGGAGGCTATCAAAATGTGTGGAATGTTGACTAAAGGTGTCCACCTCCTACAAGACAAAGTGCAGTCCTGTGGTATCCATCCTCTTCCTCCTTATTCTCCTTACTTTGCACCATCTGACTTTCACATATTTCCTTCCATGAAGTGATTTTTGAAGTAAGGAGTCCTTAACTGCATAAAATGATGGGAAAAATGTGTCACGCTTGGTGGGATTTATGTAGAGGAAGATTAATAACTGTATAACGTTTCATCCTGTACGTCCAAGAAAGTGGGTCGGGAAATCTTCAATGTCCCCCCCTCGTGTATATATGGGTATATAAATGTATGTATATGTAAGTGTGTGTGTGTGTGTGTGTGTGTGTGTGTGTGTGTGTGTGTGTTGTGTGTGTGTGTGTGTGTATGTATGTATGTATGTATGTGTGTATATATGTATATATATATATATAATATATTATATATATATATATATATAATATATTATTGTGTGTGTGTGTGTGTGTGTGTGTGTGTGTGTGTGTGTGTGTGTGTGTGTGTGTGTGTGTATATGTTAGTAAATATATCTATGTATATATATTATATATATATGTATATATATATATATATATATATATATATAATATATATATATATATATATATATATATAGTATAAGGAGAAAAAATTGGTCTTGGTCAGTGTGTGTGTGGTGTTGTGTGTGTGTGTGTGTGTGTGTGTGTGGTGTGTGTTGTGTGTGTGTGTGTGTGTATGTAATCATAATATATAATATATATATATGATATATATATATATATATATATATTATATATATATATATATATTATATATATATATATATATATATAAGTATAAGGAGAAAAAATTGTCATCACAAATACCTGGTTTAATTTATATCCCAGACAACGATATACATGGATCAGTCCTTTAAAGAGGCAGAAACCAAATTGACTATGTTATGATCTGTTCAGTATACCAGAACGTAATCAAAAACTCCCGAGCATATCTGGTGCACACGCAATTCAGAACACAATCCCGTGATGAGAAAATTTAGTAATCTAACAATGAGATTGACCGTCATTTTGGAGCCTTCAATGAGAATATCAAAGCAGCAGCTTCTAAGTTAACCCTAATAGTAGAAAAAAAGAAGCTGGTTCCACCCAGAGCTCAAAGTCTTGCTGCGAAATCAAATTTCAAAACAGAGCACCATGCAATAGGAACTAGTTAACAGTCTTTACCTGAATGAAATTAAAAAAAATAAAAAAATAAAAAGTGGCTATAGAAGAAATGTGTAATGTTGTAATCCCAAAGGTAAGGATAAGAGATCACTGGTCAGTGATCCTTTTCCTCCTGGAAGCTGTCAGATCTGGTCCACCAATTCTGAAGTCAGAAGTGCAATGATCCCTACAGCAAATGAAAGAGCATCATCTGAAACTTCCTAAATGATGAAATCGGTATTCAGTGTGCCCTACGAAGGTTGCGGAATACTTGAGCGCTCACAACATCACGCAGTTAGTGTAGTGTCGCATATTCTTAAAACTACTGAAATTCGTCCTGCAGAGGACCAGAAAACAACTACTTGAAATAACAGAGACCTACTTTATGAAGAAGGGAGCCATCCAACACCAGCATGAGACTAATTCATCGGTATACCAAGATCAACTTGCAGCAGTCCATCTATCTGATGGACCAACAAAATCATTCCCCATTATGCGAGGTATCCAACAAGATTGTGGGATGTCAATGACGTCTTCAGTTTATACTCTGTGGGAGATTGAAGATCACCATGAGAGAATAGTTGTCAATGGTTGTAAGATCTATAACATTGGTTAATGCAGATAATACAATCCACAAATTACCTCTATAAACTTTATGATACTGTTGTGGAAGCCAGTGAATACCTTGGCTTCCATGTCAGTAGCAAAAAAAACAAAATGTGTGGTGGTTTCGAATTCGGAGGTCCCACCAACTTGTTCACTGAAACAGAGAGAAAAAGAAAGCTAACAGATCTACTCCTTCAGTCATTTAGGTCTTGCCACATAAGATGTCCATTGTAGGAAATCAAATGCAGAGTTGGGTTAACAAAAATATGTATTTTCCAAACTCCAGAACATCCTAACAGACCGCAAGCTCCCAATGTAAATAAAATTAGAAACATTAAAAAATATGTATGGTCGACTCCCCTATACGGTTCCGAGTCCTGGACAATGACGCTGAAACTCGGCGCAATACAGAGGCCACAGAAATGTGGTTCTACTGCAGGGTGTTGTGCAACCTTACAACGACCGAGCTTCTAAAATTGATCCAATACTATAACTCAAAGTCCTGGGACATACAATCTGTAAAGGAAAATTAAAAGACCTTGGGCCCTATGCGGTAAAACTGAAGGAAAAGCTAGCTCGAGGTAGGCCGAGAATAACATTCCTTGATAATTTCAATACACAATCACTTTGATGCCAAGTAGTTCACAAACACAGCCCCCCTAACGGGAGCCGCCTTGCCGCCGTGGGGGGGCTTCAGGTCCCAATGATCTTGTGAGATACCCATACTGGAGAGGTTACCAGTGAGGGATGAGACAAAATACCTTCCTGGCGCACCAAGAACTCTGGGAGGGGATGGTGCACCCACCCCTGCTTCATTCTATCTTGGCCCAGGGAGAACTCTCCCATGTGTTTTTCCCGGGTGTGGCGTCCGTATTATTAGGAGAAGGGGAGTCCTGGGGGTTGAGCATGCTGCATGTGCGCTCGCAGCTAGCAACACCCTCTTTGGCCTCTATTCTGGTAAAAAACAGGTAGCTTGATAAAAGGCCCCGGTAAAGTAAATCGGCGGGTCAATAGGGCTAGGAAAGTAGGCCTGTTCAGTGGGGAGGCTAGGCCCCACCACTGCATCAGTACGTAAAGTGGCTGTGAATTTCCCCTTTCCCTTGTTCTGGGGATTTTGACCCCTTACTACGTTCCCCCTCATTGACTCCATGGTGGGGGGGGGGGGGGGGGGTGACGAAATGAAAAATTTAAAAATTTTTTTTATTTCTACAAGTTATGGTTTGGACAGTCGACACCAGCTCCCTTCAAAATTTTTTGAAACGTTATTTCCTTCAGAATAAAATTTGGATGTACCCCCCTAAAGGAAAAGCATATGTCCCCAACCCCAAATGCGGTGCCCCACGGCGGGGTTTTGGGCATGGGCCAACTCTTGCCGTCAAAGGGAAAGAGGGGAACACCAATTGTGGACAAAAAAATCATCAAGGAAAGACAACTGTCCAGGCCCGATTGCTGTTCCCACTGAAAAGAAGCTCATGAAGCTTCTTAAAAAGCAATGTAAAAGGTACAATATAAAAAGAAGTATTAGAAAAAGGACAGAGGCAAAGCCGCGGCCTTGAGCTGTTTGCCACCCAAAGTAAGCCTTTGCTTCAGTTCTAGCCCATCCTTGTTCCCGCCAACCCCTTTGCCCTCCAATAATCTTACACAAAACCCTCTCCCACTCCCTTTAAACCCTCACCCAAAATGCTAAAAACCTGCCTCTGGTGATTTGTTCCCCAGAAAGGGAGTAGGAATGAGGGTCTATTCAGGAGACTCCCCTTCCAAAAGTAAGGTTTATTTGGGGAGTATCAGTAAAGGCTCCGGGGGGCCTAAACAATGACAGCTCCAAAAGCCCCACATCCCGGGGGCCTCTGCTGCTGGGCAGAAGGGGCCCTGAAGAAAAGGCTCGGGTCCACCCTTTTGCCCGGGGGCAAAAAAATCCGGGGCCTGTCAAAAGGAACCTGTGGAAATATTCCACAGGTAAAACAACCCCTCAAAAGATACTCCAAGATCCTGGAAAGGGGGCCTAAGGGGGCGGGGGAAACCCTTTTTACCAAGGTGCTGCCAAGAAGAGGGGAAATTTTAAGAAAGGGTACCCCAATCCAACGAACTTCAGGGAATTTATGGGGGAAAAAGGGAAAAAATCAAAATCTGTAAAATTTTTGTAATCCCGTTTGTGTATGCCTACAAGGGATTTGGGCCAGGGAAAAAATCCCAATTTTTCCCCCAGAGGGTTCTATTTCAAACCCCTTATGGGGTCTTTGATAATGACATGGGGAGAGCAGTAAGTTACATCATCCCCTGCAGACATCACTGTGATGAAAGGGGTGAGAATGCTTAAAATGACTCCCTTGGGGAGAAAACTCGTGAACCTTCGGGAAGGGCCCTTTGGGTTTTTTGTTCTTAAGGTAAAGAAAAGCGCTTAAGGCAGTTGAAAAAGATGCCCCCTGAAGTAACCTTGATCCTTAAAAAAACATATCAAGGCCGGCGAGTGCTAAAGGGGCTAGACGGGCGTCGGAAGACGTGTTTTTTCAATTAAATTTAAGGGGGTATGGGACAAGGTGCGAAGTCACTGAAAGAGACATCCTGCAAGTGAGCTAGCTAATCCATGGGGAAGATCTCCTCGGCATTTACGCTGCCCATTCTCCACTTTCGGGCTGAACGAACGACACCCAGTGTCGTTTTTTCGGAGGACTGCAGCAGAACTTCCATCAACTGTCTTTTTGCCAAGGAGATGGACTCGCTTTTCAGTTCTGCTGTAAGCTGTTCTAGGAAGTGATGATATTCCATCCAATTTATTCATTCCGGAGAGCTCCAGAAGTTCCTGTTGACCTATTCAAAAAGATCTATGGGAGGGTAAAGTGCCATCCACATGGAAAGAGGCTATATCATTCCTGTTCCTAAACCTGGCAAGGATGCTTCCACACCAGGAAATTCCACACCAGCTGCTCTGCAAGCTGATGGAGAAAATAGTAAACTTCAGGTTGACATGGCTCTAGAAAATTTGAAAACAGTGCTGACCCCATATCAATATGGGCTTAGAAAATTTGAATAGACTACAGATGCCCTAGTGAGGATGCAGAGTGCTATACACAATTCCTTCGCACAGCAACGTCACATGTTAAAGGCTTGTGATACTACTTGGAAGCATGGCATACCTATGAAGCTGTATGACTTTGGTTTAAGAGGACCATTCCCTTCCTTCATACAAAGCTTCCTTACTAACAGAAGTTTAGAGTTTGGGTTGGAAACCGTTTCTCTAATCTGGAAGATCAGTTGGAAGGGGTCCCAAAGAGTGGGCTTAAGTGTGACCCTGTTTACCATTGCTATAAATGACATCGTGTTCTTTACACTGTACTGCCAGTGAGGAAGCTACGATGTGCAAGGGGCAACATGCAGACTGCAATAAATCGGTTGTACCAGTAGCACATACATGGGTTCAAATTTTCTCCAAGCAAGATCATGGCTATAAATTTACACAAACGAGGATTCCATCCTTCCCTGTATTTAGGAGCAAAACCCCTGCAATTTTCCCAAAGGGTTAAGACTTGGGTCTAATTTTGACTCAGGTTACGTGGATCCCCACATCAAACATTAAAAGTGAAATGCTAGTAAATTTTGTGGGTTATTCACATCTAGGGTGCAGACCGCACAATGCTTCTGGGCTTTACCAAGCGTTATTCGTAGATGCTGACTATGGGTTTTATCTTATTCATCTGCAACTCCCATGTTCTCCGGATGTTGGACTCTGGGTTCAAACGAGCTCTCAGAATTTCGGGGTTTTTAGGTTCCCCTATGGATCTCTGTATGTTTAGAGTGGAGAACATCTCTTTCATTACACCGGACTGTATGAACCTGATTTTCTACACGAAACTACAAGATTCCGGATCCCTACATCCATTGGGTTTTAACCCTTGAGATAGCCGTCCTATGTAGGAATGAGGAATCTTGTGGAAGTTCTTAATTAAATCTCACTAAGGTTCTGGCTGTTGGAATTCCTCAATTCTCCCTATGATTAATCAAGTCGAGCTGGATTTGGTCAGAATGGGAAAGGGGAGAGATCCGAAACAGAAAAGTCAGATATTTCTTCAGCACAGTGTCTATGTACAAGGATTAGTGCAATATATACAGATGGTTTCGAAATGATAATGGGTAGGGCGTTACAGCAGGGAGCAGGAAGGAAGAACCTGTATTGGCAGTCTTTCTCTAGAAAGCCTCGATCTTCACTGCAGAGTTAAATGCCATCCTTGCAGCTGTTACGATGACTAGCGAATCTAGGGATCATTCTATTGTTAATATATTGTGACTCTCTTAGTGCCTCGCCAAAAGCAATCAAGAGTTTAAAATCATCACATCCAGTAGTGAGGGATGTTCAAGATTGGCTTGCACTGATGTCAAACAAGTAAAAAGAAAACTCTATGTTCTCGGTGCCAGTGCATGTGGGTAGCAGTGTAATGAGCGAGCTGCTGATCAGAAGGCCAAGGCAGCTGCAAATTCAGGCCCTCGTGATGCTCGTTTTTCTATTCCACCACACCGACCGGAAAACTAGCATCAGGGTTGTCTTCGTGAGTAAATGGAAAGGAACAATGGAGGCATACCTCTAGAAACAAATGCAAGAGATTAGAGATACCTTGGCAGCTGGGTGACCAGCATCCATCCCAACCGAGAAGTAGAAGTTGCATTAACAAGACTAAGAATTCGGGCAAACAAGACTCACAAGCAAGACTGGCTCTAAAAGTGAAACACTTTGTGAGGGATGCCAAGAGCCATTAATGGGCGCACATGTAGTGGAAAGATGTGCAACATTCTCAGACCAAAGATGATGACCGTATCCCCCATGTACTCTGAAAAAATGTCCTGGGGGGGATGGATTTATTTTCAATAAAATTTAATTATGCGTGTGTATATGTAATAATTTTATACACTGAGATAAAATTTATGCTTTGATTTTTTAATATATATTGTATTTGTAAGATATTTATTGATAGGATTTTTATAGTTTTGAATATTTTAATATTTCTATCTTACAAGGCATTCGCCGCTAATGGACCTCAGTTGTTGACGCGGCAGATAATTTGAAATAATCAATCAGTCAGGCTGCCTCACTTGTGGATGGGAGGGACAGCACCCTTTTCCCCCCAGCATATCCACTTTAAAATGTTGCCAGTGAGTTCCTAGGGGGGGGGGGGGGGGAACTAACAATTCCCACCCCCCGAACTGCATTTAAACCCACGGGGACTGAGGGGCAGGAGTTGCTATAGTGCTAGGGCATGTCCACACAGGTGGGCCATGTACCTTTGCTGGACTCGTACTGCTCCGAGATCTCCCAAGTTTAGCGGTCTGGGAATGCGAAGTGCCAGTTTCCATGGGTGGCCACAAGGAGGCACTGCAGAAAAAAAAAAAGGGGGTGGGGGGTGTCTCGATGAAACCCAGAGGCTTTGAACTGGCAGGGGAGGCTAATGCAGAAATGCTCCATTTTTCGCACTGGGCTAGCCAGCAGTTGCAGCTTGCAGAAGCAAGAAGACATTTTAACTACTTGAACACTATCATGGCTACCCCACACAATTCACTTCACATCACCCTGAGCATGAAGCACCCACCCATTAAATATACCACATATATATACATAATAATACATATAATAACATATTAATACATATATAACCTATATACACACACACACACACACACACATATTATATATATATATATATATATATATATATATATATATATATCATATATATATATTATACGTATACATATAAATATAAGCATATATGTATATACTACATATACGAACAGACACACACACATATAATGAGGAGGGGAGAGATGGAAAGTAGACTACCAGGACCCCTTCCGGGCATGACAGGATTTTATCTAATTACATCACGCATATATGACCTGGTTACCTCGGTCAAGTGCGTTTCAGGTAGGTAATTGCCATGGTGGTGAGCGCATCCCCAAACATGTACTGAATGATAATTGCTTTATGATCCTCAAATAAGTGTAAGTATTAACCTATGACATGACCCATCAATAGTATCAATGGAATCGCAATTTTTTCTGATACGCCTGTCTAGCAGTAAATGACTCGCGTCCTTAAGGATTAAATACCCACTTTCTATTCGGGTAATGGTCTTCCCCTAAGTTTGTAGTAAGTGACTACAGGGTGTGATAATCCAAGTTTGCTGAACTTAGCCAACCTTACCACAATAGGTATAGGTAACCATATAACAAGTAATAAATAGGGTATTTGTGTGGATATGCCGACTTCCGAATTTCTCTTTCTTAACCATATTTGACACATAATGTAATAAGGACTGTTGTATGTGATAATTGTTCATAAGCGCATTTGAATAATGGAATTTATTGTGCACCAGTAAGTGAATATATTGAAATTATCCCATTCAGCATGGTTGCCACGAATACACCCATACCTGCATCCCATACATATAAGTTCATTTTTTGTATGTACCTTGGGAAGATATAGTTTAAATGGTTATTTTGGAAGCCTTTTCCTTGCGTAGATGTAAAAAAGTGTCTTATTCCTTGGTGGATAATTGTCATAATGCATCTGACTAAGGAATTTGACTGTGGCACCCTGGCAAATGCATATATTGAAATCAAAACTATTGTGCACAAGGAACTTGTAAACTTATTAGGTACCTAAATCAAAGGATCATAAAAACTCGACCATATATCTTATTCAAAGATTATGAAAGAAATATTTACTCTGATAGTTCATCTAGTATTCTTAAGTCAATAAATAAGTAAACATGGGGTGAGGGATATAATAGACATACCTCATATTGAACCGAGCCAGAAACTTAACCTCTTTTATTTCCACCTCTACCTAGCCGCTCACGCAATAATGCGAATCCCCCCCCAAAAAAAAAAAACTTCCCTATGCCCCTATATACAAATTATGTAAACCGTTGTGTAACAATTACACTTCAATTTTATATGTTACTGAGGTTTTTAAACAAGAAATAAACACAAACTATATGGATGCTTTTTAATTTTACTCCCTGCAGACTTCTACAAATACTATGCTATCCTGCAAGGCTGGAAGCGAAACAGGCACTAATCATGAACTGTAGTGATAATCAAACTCCTAGAGTTAGAGATGTTGGTTTGGTAGCGTGTTACTCAAATACAGGTAATACCATGTGGGTTTGGCATTTATTTTGAGGATAACTCTGGGTGATTTGAAAGTGATCCCCTAGTCACATAAAAAGAACAATAAAATAACATCACCAATACACAAATAACACACCATACACTTACTTGAAACAAAGAGACAAACCCGCCTGCACCGAGAAGCACCAGCTAAAAACTAAAAGCCAGCTAAAATTCAACGGTCGTTCCACCAAGAATAAAAAGCCCCTCTCTTCTCACCGACCTGGCTTGACCTTTATACTGGGGCTTCCGCGCTTGGTGATTTTTTTACCCCATAATGCAGTTTCATTTAATTTACTAAATAGTGTATGGTGTTGTTTGAAATAACTTTAAATTATACATAAAATAAAAGAACAATAAAAATATACAAAAAATGGGCACATAAACATAAATTAAAAAACAGGAAAGTTACGAAAAAGAGAAAAAAGGGATCCGTGAGGGAAAAACGGAAACACAAAGAGAAAAAGAGAGAGAAACACAACTAAGTTTGAATAGTCGAAGGCAAAAAAGCAAGAATAAGACAAGGTAAGTATAGCATTATAAAGGTAAGTAGTGTATTAAGTAGCATTACGTGCAGTAGAAAAGTGTAGATGTAGATCACGGACCAATGAAAGGTAAGTCAGAGGATATCAAAACCCAGGTCATCTTATTAAAAAAAACACACCACACAGACAAAACAGGAAAACAGCTAAGCCACGTCATCTTGCAGGCGAAGGAGTCGTAGAGTTTTTGCGTACAGATTCGTGAACGTCAGGGGGAACAGGCGGCCGAAAGCCTGCGGGGTGATCCGCCTGAAGCCAGGGGGAAAATTCTGTAATCTCTGTGAAATGCTTGCCCTCATCCTCCGATATAAAAGGAGGTAATCTGGTCTGCTGCACTTAAGATCAACTCTTCAGTGAAAGTGCTCCACCATGCTCGAACTGATTGCTTTGCTAATACTGCGGCCAAAAGCTGACCGAAAATCACTTTGCTTGCTCTGCTCCAAGTGTATCTTCACATCTCCACAGCAAGAATGCCTCATAACAATCATGCTATTGCTAAAGGTGCTAAGATCCTTCCTCACAAATTCATCCCTTCAAGGTATGCAGTTAATAAGTGTGCGAGCTAAGACCCCTTTTCATTCACAGCCTTAAGGCCCAACTCTCCCGTTGACATCTGGTGACAGGATGCTCCCAACTCTATCATTGATACTGTGACAGCGGAAGCTCATTGATATCTGATGGGCAACCCCCCCCGGTTTGTTCAAGAACATCACAAAGTTAATTCACCAATACCCTGCGATTCCACGCTCCTTGCCGACGACTGTGCCGATCCCCACGCTATCCGCCGACAAGGCACTCTGTCGAAGGCCTCCTCTTCTTTTTTTTTTCTTTTCTCCGCCTCCATTCAACGCCCAACCATCGCTACGATTCCTATCCTAATTCTACGCTAACCGAGTCCTGTCTGCCCCACTACTTCGTGCTGACCACTCACGTCTGTGCTACCCTCCTGACGAGGTCGCTGACGATATGTTCAAACTTTACACTTTACGCTGCCACCTTCGCCGTCCGTCCTACTGACTCGGCCCAATTCTTGCCGAACCCTCGTCAGCAGAACTATGGAGGCCATCGGTCCATTTCGCACCGCCAATACTTACCCGCTACTATTAAAAGTCAATGCGGTGAAAACACGATACTGGAAACACCGAGACATAAAATATTTAATGGTATTAGTGAGAGATTGATTATGTGCGTAAAAACAGTAACCATAACTTTGTTTTTTTCTAGAACTCCTTATTTTGTATTTCATCAATTCAATCTATTTTTGCATTTTATGTTTTTAGCGTGCATGGACTTGATTTAGAGTAGTTTAATTGAGTTTTACACAGTATTCGTTGGGTTAATGGGTTTTTATTGCTTCTTGTTTTCTTTAATTTGATTTTAAGTTACGTTTGCCGATTTGACATCTTTGTTTTACGTAAACCAGAGCCCATATCAGAGTGACTTTAATTATAAATGCAACACCTATGATGGACATCATAGGCCTAAATTAAATAGGAAAGGGTATACGCTGGACCACTTCACGTCCTTTTCAGTGATCAGAGAGGATTACGAAATATGGAAACAGTTTTCGATGAAACGTGCAAAGAAGTCCGTAGAGTATATATGCATAGCCAAATAGCAACGCATTGCAGACGCAATGCTTATAAGGCTTACACAGTTATTCACTGCAATTAATTTTCAAGCCGGCTCATGACCGTAAATGAAGGAATCTTACGGCCGCCGCACCGAGAAATTACGACCAATACACCACAAGATCACATGCCCGAGACCCGAACGGTTAAAAAATTAATTTCGCTCAGCTGCTAGTGTTCGAGGTATAAAATACTTGCTATTAGCTCGAAAGATTTGGAATTCTTGATCCCAAATATTTTTTTTCTTGACAATATGATGGTACTTACTGAACAAATTAACCACCTCCCCAATTAACATCGCTACCCTTCTTATAACAAATTTTTCTTCTTAAGCTCTCTTTTTTTGGCATCTTACTAAGGTGATAGCAAAATGTGTCCTCCCCTTAGCCCTTTTACGGCCTGGTACACTTATAATTTCAGCCTATGAAGGACGATGTGGACCCTCCTTGTTACTAAATGTTGCACCGCAGTGCGAACCTCCGCTGGCAATGATGACTCTGGCGGACCATCGGATCACCAAGACTCATCTGTGGACGTCGAGCAGAAAACCTGCATCCCTATGCGTTACTGCAGTATTTCAATGTTGCAGACGGCTCGAGGGACGACCCTTTATGAGCGTTGAAAACAGCACACCATAGCAGGACGGATGGACCGTTTCACACCTCCGTCCTTCAACAGCATGCCTTGTTCTCCTTGGGCGGATGCAGGTGCCCTGCCACTGATTCTCTTTGTGGGCACTTCTGCGAAGTAAGGGTAAACATCCAGCCTAGAAGAGAGCCACCGCCATAAAAGGACACGTCTCATCAGCCGGCGAGGGGAGAGAGACAGGCAGACAGGACCAAGCCACACAGGAGCCAACGCTTACCATCTCATCCCGAGATAACGGAGGGAACAACGGTAGGTCTCTTGGCGGTATTCACCAACAATATGCCAGCAAGCTTAAGACCCTTTTCATTCCTCCACAAGGCAACTCTCGCATTGACAATACATTATTATATATTCTATCTTACAAGGCATTCGCCGCTAATGACCTCAGTTGTTGACGCGGCAGATAATTGAAATAATCAATCAGTAGGCTGCCTCACTTGCTGGATGGGAGGACAGCACCCTTCCCCCCAGCATATCACTTATTAAATGTTGCCAGTGAGTTCTGGGGGGGGGGGGGGGGAACTAACAATTCCCACCTCCCCCGAACTGCCCATTAACCCCATGGGGACTGAGGGGCAGGAGTTGCTATAGTGCTAGGGCATGCCCCACACATGGGTGGGCCATGTACCTTTGTGGCCTCGTACTGCTCCGAGATCTCCCACAGTTTAGCCTGGGACTGCGAAGTGCCAGTTTCCATGGGTGGCCACAAGGAGGCACTGCAGAAGTCTCGATGAAACAGAGGCTTTGAACTGGCAGGGGAGGCTAATGCAGAACTGCTCCATTTTTCGCACTGGGCTAGCAGCAGTTGCAGCTGCAAGCAAGAAGACTTTTAAAACTACTTAACACTATCATGGCTACCACACCATCACTTCACATCACCCTGAGCATGAAGCACCCACCCATTACATATACACACATATATATACATATATATACATATATATATACATATTAATACATATATATACATATATACACACACACACACACACACACATATATATATATATATATAAAATATATAATATATATATATATATATATATATATATTTTATACTTATACATATAAATATAAGCATTATATGTATATATACATATACAGATACAGACACACACACACATATATATGAGTAGGGGAGAGATGGACAAGTAGACTACCAGGACCCCTTCCGGGCATGACAGGATTTTATCTAATTTACATCACGCATAATATGGACCTTGTTACCTCGGTTCAAGTGCGTTTCAGGTAGGTAATTGCCATGTGGTGAGCGCATCCCCAACATGTACTGAATGCTAATTGCTTTTAATGATCCTCAAATAAGTGTAAGTTATATAACCTATGACATGACCCATCATAGTATCAATGAATAGCAATTTTTTCTGGATACGCCTGTCTAGCAGTAAATGACTCCGCGTCCTTAAGGATTAAATACCCACTTTCTATTCGGGTAATTTTCCTCTAATTTTGTAGTAAGTGACTACAGGGTGTGATAATCCAAGTTGCTGGGCTTAGCCAACTTACCACAATAGGTATAGGTAACCATAGTACAAGTAATCATAGGGTATTTTGTGTTGGTATGCGACTTCCAGAATTTCTCTTTCTTAACCATATTTGCACATATGTAATAAGTGACTTTTGTATGTGATAATTGTTCATAACGCATTTGAATAATGAATTTACTTGTGCACCAGTCAAGTGAATATATTGAAATTATCCCATTCAGCATGGTTGCAAGAATACATCCCATACCTGCATCCCATCCCTATAAGTTCATTTTTGTATTTACCTTGGTTAAGATATAGTTAAATGGTTATTGGAAGCCTTTCCTTTGCGTAGATGTAAAAAGTGTCTTATCCTTGTGATAATTGTTCATAATGCATCTGAATAAGGAATTTACTTGTGCACCTGGCAAATGAATATATTGAAATCAACTATTGTGCACAATCACTTGTAAACATTATTAGGTACCTAAATCAAAGGATCATAAAACTCGAACATATATCTTACAAAGATTATGAAAAGAATATATTTACTCTGATAGTTATTAGTATTCTAAGTCAATAACTAAGTAACATGGGGGGAGGGATATAATAGACATACCTCATATTGAACCGAGCCAGAAACTTAACCTCTTTTATTTCCACCTCTACCTTTGCCGCTCACCAATATTGCTAATCCCCCCCCCAAAAAAAAAAAACTTCCCTATGCTCCTATATACAAATTATGAAAACCGTTGTGTAACATTACACTTCAATTTATATGTTACTGAGTATTTAACAAGAAATAACACAAAACTATATGGATGCTATTACTCCCTGCAGACTTCTACAAATACTATGCTATTCCTGCAAGGCTGGAAGCGCACACAGGCACTAAATCAAATTGTAACTGTAGTGGATAAATCAAACTCCTAGAGTTAGAGATGTTGGTTTGGTAGCGTGTTACTCAAACTACAGGTAATATCCATGTGGGTTTGGATTATTTTGAGGATAACTCTCGGGTGATTTGAAAGTGATCCCATAGTCACAATAAAAAGAACAATAAAATAACATCACCAATACACAAGATAAACACACCATACACTTACTTGAAACAACAGAGACAACCCGCCTGCACGAGAAGCACCAGCTAAAAAACTAAAAGCCAGCTAAAAATTCAACGGTCTGTCACCAAGATAAAAAGCCCCTCTCTCTGACCGACCTGGCTTGACCTTTTATGGTGGGGGCTTCCCGCGCTTGGTGATGCTTTTACCCATAATACAGTTCATTTAATTTATTAAATAGTATATGGTGAGTTTGAAATAAGTTTAAATATACATAAAATAAAAAAAACAATAAAAACTATACAAAAAAAGGGCACATAAAATAAATTAAAAACAGGAAAGTACGAAAAAGAGAAAAAAAGGGGTCCGTGAGGGAAAACGGAAACACAAAGAGAAAAAAAGAGAGAGAAAAAACAACTAAGGTGAATTAGTCGAAGGCAACAAGGGAAGAATAAGACAAGGTAAGTATAGAATATAAGGTAAGTAGTGTATAAGTAGCATTACGTGCAGTAGAAATAGTGTAGATGTAGATCACGGACCAATGGGAAAGGTAAGTCAGAGGATATAAAACCCAGGTTCATTCTTATTAAAAAAAACACACACACAGACAAACCAGGAAAACAGCTAAGCCACGTCATCTTGCAGGGCGAAGGAGTCCGTAGAGTTGCTGTACAGATTCGTGAACGTCAGGGGAACAGGCGGCCCGAAAGCCTGCGGGGTGATCCGCCTGAAGCCAGGGGAAAATTCTGTAATCTCTGTGAAATGCTTCCCTCATCCTCCGATATAAAAGGAGGTAATCTGTCTGCCTGCACTTAAGTATCACCTCTTCAGTGAAAGTGCTCACCATGCCTCGAACTGATTGCTTCTGCTAATACTGCGGCCAAAAGCTGACCGAAAATCACCTTTGCTTGCTCTGCTCCAAGTGTAATCTTCACATCTCCACAGCAAGACTGCATCAATACAAATAATGCTATTGCTAAGGTGCTAAGATCCTTCCTCAAAAATCCTCCCTTCAAGGTATGCAGTTAATAAGTGTGCGAGCTAAGACCCCTTTCATTCACCTGCACTAAGGCCAACCTCTCCCGTTGACATCTGGTGACAGTGATGCTCCCAACTCTCTCATTGATATCTGGTGACAGCGGAGCTCATTGATATCTGATGGCAACGGTGTTCAAGAACATCACAAAGTTAATTCACCAACTACCCTGCGATTCCACGCTCCTTGCCGACGACTGTTGCCGATCCACGCTATCCGCCGACAAGGCACTCCTGTCGAAGTGCCTCCCGCCCCCTTCAACGCCCAACCATCGCACGAATTCCTTCCTAATCTAGCTACCCGCGCCCTTCTCCCCCACTATTTTGGTGACCACTCAGTCTGTGCTACCCTCCTACGAGGTCGTGACGATATTTTCCCACTTTACATTTTACGCTGCCACCTTCCCCAGTCCGTCTCCCTCCCCTCCCCAAATTCTTCGGAACCCTCGTCGCAGAACAGGGACCCATCGTTCCATTTAGCACCGCCAATATTTACCCGCTACTATTAAAAGTCAATGCGGAAAACACGATACTGGAAACATCCGAGAAAAAATATATAAGGTTTTAGTGAGTAGTTTTGATATGTTCATTTTAAAAACAGCCCCCAAACTTTGTTTTTTCTAGAACCCTTCCCTTATTTTGTTTTTCATCAATTTTTCAATCTTTTTTTGCTTTTTATGTTTTTACGTGCATGGATTTGATTTAGAGTATTTTAATTGGTTTTCCTAGTCTTTCGTTGGGGTTTAAAGGGTTTTTTTTGTTCTTTTTTTTTTAATTTTATTTTAAGTTATTTTGCGATTTTTACATCTTTTTTTTACGTAAACCCGAGCCATACCGAGTGACTTTTTTAATTTTTAAATGCAACACCTATGATGGACATCTATTTGGCCTAAATTAAATAAGGGAAAAGGGGATACGCTACCACTTCACGTCCTTTTCAGTGATCAGAGGGATACGAAAAATGGAAACAGTTTTTCGATGAAACGTGGCAAAGAAGTCCAGAGTATATATGATAGCCAAAAAAGCAACGCATTGCAGAGCCATGCTTTATATAGGTTACACAGTTTTCACGCAAATTAAATTTTTAAACCCGTCATGACCGTAAACGAAGGGGTTTTGCGCCCCCGCACCCAGAATTACGCCCAATTTAACCCACAAGATTTACATGCCCGAGACCCGCACGGTTAAAAATTAAATTTTGGCCCGCTGCCCAGTGTTCGAGGTATAAAACGCCCATTAAGCTCGAAGATTTTGGAACTTTTCCAAATATTTTTTTTCTTTACAATATGATGGTACTCTATGAAAAAAAAACACCTCCCCAATTAAATGCTACCCTTTTATAACAAATTTTTCTTTTTTAAGCCTCCTTTTTTTTGGACTTATAAAGGGGACGACAAAAAAATGTTGTCCCCCCCTAGCCCTTTTATGGCCTGGGACACTTAATTTCAGCCTTGAAACGTGTGACCCTCCTTTTATAAATGTTGCACGCAGTGCGAACCTCCGCTGGCACATGAACTCTGGCGCCTGGATCACCCAAAACTCATTGTGGGGGCGTCGACGAAAAACCCGCATCCCTATGCGTTACTGCAGTATTTTTAAGGTTGCAGGGGCGGTCGAGGAGACCCTTTATGAGCGTTTTAAAAAAAGCCACATAGCAGGACCGGATGGACCGTTTTACACCTCGTCCTCAAAGCTGCCTGTTCTCCTTGGGCGGATGCAGGTGCCCCGCCCCGATTTCTCTTTTTGGCACTTTTGCGACGTAAGTAAAAAATCCGCCCTAGAAGAGAGCCACCGCCCTAAAAGGACACGTCTCATCAGCCGGGAGGGGGAGAGGACAAGGC
>NW_023660035.1:12500-15000 GCF_015228065.2 Penaeus monodon | reverse complement strand
CCAAATTTTTAGGGTAATAATGATAATAATTTCCAGAATTCTATTAAAAATTTACAATAAATGTTTATTTAAAAGGGGAGAATAAAAAAGGGAAATTTTGGGTAACATTTGATTATTAATAAATTTTTACTATTAAAATTATCATTATTAATTTTATTTTTATTATTTTTAATTTTATTATTACTATTAATTTTTATCATTTTTACATTATTATTATTTTTTATTATTATTAATTTTTATTTTAATTTTAATTATTAGTATTATTGCCAAAAAAAATATTATAACTGTAATAATAACAATAATAGTAATTTAAAAAGTATAATAAATTTGTTTCCAATCGTTATGATATTGTTATTTAAAAATTTTATTGTTATTTTTACATTGTTCTTTTTTACTGGTGAATAATGAAAAAAAAATTATTTTTAAAAAGTAATAAAATTTCAAATAATACCCATATTAATAAAATAATGATATAAATTATTTTTTATAAAAACGTTTTTTTTGTTAAATTTTTAGTGTTTTTACTATTATTTTTGTTTTAAATGGGTATTTTGTATGTTGAAAAAAAATATATTTTAAATGCAATAAAATTTCAATAAAAATGATAATAAAATTTCAAAAGATGAGGGTAATGTGGTAACGATGGTAAGTGGGTAATCAAATATTATAAGAGTAATAATTTTCAGTTTTAAATATATTTTAAGGGAAAAAAATTTTATTTAAAAAAATGATTATAAAAAAAAGTTATTTGTTATTTTTTGTTAACTATTTCATTGTTTTTGTTATTAGTATAATAGGGTCAAATGTGATAATGATAAAAACCCATAACAATGATGATAATCATGATAATAAAAGGAATACTTTTCTGTTTTTGGGTTTTTTTTAGTAAGTTTTCCAAAAAATATACATTTTAACTGCAGCCATTGCAATAAAGATTTTATAATAAGGGGAAAATGACGATAATGATTTATTATGATGATGATAACGACAATAATGATGATAATCATGATAATAATGATGTAATAAAAGGAATTTTTGTCCATATATAATAAATAAAAGGTTAAAAAAAAACCCCAAAAGTCGAAAAGGCGGCAAAAAACTAGCGAAAAAATAGCCTGTTCAGAGCATACTCAAAATGACGTTTTTTTGATGGGCTATGATGATTTTTGGCCCCAAAATTTTTGGGTAATAAGGAAAAATAAATTTCCAGGGCTTTTTATTAACATGACAATAATGAATTACCCCGACTTGTATTAATAAAGACAATAATGATGATAAAAGTGAGAATTAAAAAGAATTTTGATAACTTTTGATGAGTATTAATATTTTTAATTTTTTCATTATTATTTTATTATTTTTATTAATATTTCTACTACTACTACTACCCCTTTCTACTTTCTACCAGTACATTTATTTTATTATTTTAAACGTTATCATTATTGTTTTTTTAAAAATATATTTTACCAAAAAGATATATTATAAAAGAGTAACAACAATAATTAAAAACAATAATGTAATAATGAAATAATAGTCGTTATGTATTTTTATTGAATTATTGGTATTTTTATCTTATTATTATTTTTAAATGTAGATAATTGAAAAAAATTTAAAATTTATAACAGTAATAATTACAGTAAAAACGATATAATAAAAAAAAAGAAAAAATAATGATTATAAAAAACGTTTTTTATTGGTTTTTATTTTTGTTTTTACTATTATTTTTGTTGTTTTTTAGTATAGTTGCAAAAATATATTATAAGCAATAATTGGGTTTAAAAATGATAATTTAATTTCAATAATGTGATAATAACTGCAGTAATGATTTAAATGATGATGATATTTATTTATAATGATGGGTGATAACGATAATAATGATAATTTGGGATAATAAAGATGTGTTTTGGGGGCTTAAGTATATGGATATATAGTATATAGATATTTATTTATTTTATGTATATTTTTTTACATATATATATGAATATTTTAAAATTATATATACTATATACAAAAATATACATTTTTATAAAAAACACAAAAACACTTTATATACATATGGAAATATAATACAAAATATCTATAGTAATATGCATATGATATATAACATAGTAAAAAAATAACATATAATCTATAGGGATATATACAATGATATATATACCTATGTAAAAATATATACATATATATCTATATGTTATATACATACATACTTATTATAATTAAAATATATTATATATATAATATATATATATATATATTTTATATTTTTGGGGTTTTTTAAAAAATTTTATGTTTTGTGTGTGGTGTGTGTGGTGTGTGTATGTGTGTGTGTATGGGTTTGTGGGAAAGTATGTGTATAAAACTGTGGGGCGTGTGTGCTTTTTATTTGTTTGGGGGTTGGATGTGTATAAACTGTATGTGTTTTTACATAAGAAAATTTAAGGGAAAAATGATTTTTACGGAAATAACAAAATTTCAAAATCCATCAGACACCCCCCAAAAGAAA
>NW_023660034.1:0-20100 GCF_015228065.2 Penaeus monodon | reverse complement strand
GAGGAGAGGAGAGAGAACAAGGAAGGCAATGGAGGTTGAGAATAAAACAAACACAAGGGAGAAAGCCAAGAGCAATTGGAGAGGGAATAAAGCAAAGGCGAGAGTTTGGCGAAAGGAATGCAAAAAATAGAAAAGATGAGAAAGAAGGAGAGAGGGAGGGAGAGATACAAGAAGTAAATGCCATCAGCCAGCAGATCTAAATTGTCAAAGCGGAAATGACAGCTCCGTCATCTTCCAATAAACTTTCATTGACTGATCAAACACTCATTTCTCCATCAATCAATTTATGAATGAGAGGAAGATAGAATGAATGAAGGAGAAAGAACGGCCGCAAGGCAAACTCAAAACCTAGGAAAAAAGAAAGAATCCGAGGGAAATAAAACACGGGAAATGAAAAAATGAAGAGAAAATGGAGAGAGGGCTGGGGGTAACAGGAAGAGGACGGGGAGGGAGAGAGGGGGGAACGGGCAGGTAATATCGAGGCGTTTGTACAGGTCACAGGATCGATAACTTGGATCAATTATAACGATCCCATCAGACTTTAAACTGCCCCCTTTCGCACTATGCACTTTGCCTCCCGAGAGAAACTGTACGCATGTCTGTTTCTATCATAGCTACTTCTTGTTTCCATCCATATTTTCGATTCGTTTTGTTTTATTTGTTTTTCTCTGGAATTACACTGACCAAACGGATATGGAATTTTGATTTGCAATGAATGTCGACTGTCGTGTAAATTTGCTCTTTTACACGTGGCTGAATCTACATTTCTGGTGCTCCTTCTGGTAACTACTGAAATGCAGTGACAAGTTTTAAACGTACAATCATTCACACACAAAACGGCATACATGACATATCAACAGATCAACCATCAAATGCTGCAGCTCAGAAATCACAAAGACCCACATCCACGCGCAGCAGACCACATGGCGGTCCCGGTTTGATGTGGCCGCCGCCTCATCATGGAGAAGTATTTTGCAGGTACTTTCCCCAAGACTCCAGCGCTGAGACCGATTCTATGCCACTTGAGAATCCGCCCGCTGGCTATCCCCATTAGGAGAAGAGGTAGAAATATGCAAAGCAGGCTCCTTTTGGGGTGTGGCGTGAATTCTTGCTAGAGATCGTTCGAACACCCTTTCTTTCTTTCCTTTTGCATCTGTTGAAGGTGATGCGAACGCCTCTCGAGAAAATTAACTGCAGGGACCTTCCTTTGGCATCCTGATCACCTCTCCCCCCACCCCTTCGCCCCTCCTCCCCTTGCTCTTGCTCCTCCTCCTCCTTTTCCTCTTCCTCCTCCCCCTCCCTTCGGACCTCTGTGGTGTCCACTTGGCCTTCACTCACTTTCGACTGGGCATTTTTTTCTTATCCATAATTTCTTTAACTTATCTGCATAATTCGGCCAAACTTGAACAAAACTCCTGTTCTCCTTCGACCCCCTTTACTTCTCAAACATCGGTCTTCTTTGTATCTGCCTGATGACGCTTTTTTCCATTTTTAATCACCTTTTTCTACATTGTACATACTTGTCATGTCCTTTAACACAAGGCACATCCTCTTTTCTTTCTATTTTCCGTAGTTCCTTTGTGTATCGTGGCACCAAGCTGGCTTGGAATGTCATTCACTAAAGCATTGAGGCACTCCATTCCCGTCCTTTCAGGTAGAGCAGTTAGTGCCTTTCATGGCACTAACTGCTTCTCATTGGGCACAAAACATCTGGCTCTGGTTATGTTCGAACCAATACGTCTATCAATCCGGTAAAAAAAAAAAAAAAAAAAAAAAAAAAAAAAAAAAAAAAATCACAGCACGACGCAAGGTGCCGGATTCGAAGTGTTGCTTCCTCCTCCGGACTCAAAGCAATAAGCAACTTCAAGGTGTTTACTTCGTAAGGTACGCCGACGCGACTCTGATGCGTCTCGCTCGCTGGCGAATCCCCGTTTTTCCAGGTCGAAAACCGGATGTTTAGGGACATTCTTTTCTCTGATAAACGTTTATTTGCCGGACCGTACTTCTGGAAAGACCAGTGTCGAAAGCGCTTACAGAGGAAGAAGGCGGAGGAGAGGGGGTTAGGAAAGTGGAATGGAGAAGGAGAGATGGCACACGTCGTTTCATACATGATCCCAAAAATAGAATGCTACTTAGGGAGTGCTAAACCTTTAACAGCGACAATGATAAGTACCAGTTCTGATACGCTCCAGCTTCGCCGGAAATAGCGAGTGAACACCTTTGCTCGAGAAGGTGTCTCGTGGTGGCACATCGTGGCCCACTCCCTTGCGCAATCCTTGGTAGTTGGCGCTTTCTTTGTACCTACGAAATTCAAACACTTACATTACATAGACACAAATAAAAACTCGCGCACACTATACACACACACACGCACGCACACACACACACACACACACACAAACACACACACACAACACACACACACACACACACACACACACACACACACACACACACACACACACACACACACACAACACACAAAACACAACAATCACACACACACTCTCATACAACACACACACACACACACACACACACACACACACACACACGCACGCACGCACGCACAATCACATACATACACACAATCTCTCTCTCACACACATACACAATCACACATACACACATAATCTCACACACACACGCACATCACACACACACACGCGCACTAAAATTTTTAAAACAGGTTACTTCTCCAAGGACAATGCCCATACAACCACAGATTGTAAAATGAATCAGAACCACTTATCTGATAAGATAGAGTACCCCAGGGTCAATATCAGTGTTTACATATTCATAAGTAATGCTATTTTTTCGATCGTCTAATATATTTTCTAGGCATAATGACACGTACTCAGATGAATAACAGATTCTTAACAAATGCAACGGTGGGACTTTACAGAACTCAGTAATACATACACATGCAGGCCTATCCTTTTCCCGCAATTCCACTACTGGGCGTATATCAAATGCTGATCTTACTTTCTAGTAATCGGTGCATTCGGTCGCTTAAGCCGTTTCGCTGCAGAACGAACATTCTCAGGCGAGAATTGCAAACAAAAGCATCCGTTGCTTTTCTTGCTCCCCTCCCCCAACGCAACCATCTGGCCAAGTCTATAAAGGCTCGCATCTGGCCGCCACACACGCTTCTTCGGCCAAACGTTACGAGGTTGACCTTGGCGTTCGCGAACCCACAAAACTTGTTCCGAACTTGTTTAATATCCCCGGGCCATAACGTGACCGCTGTTCTATTCCGGGCACTTCGTAACAGGCACAAAGTTCAAGATGGCCGCTGAGGGCGACGGATGAGCCCGTTATAACAAGCAGAACGAGTGTCTGAAAATACACTAATACAAAGAGACCTGTTACAAAAGTAAATTATGATGCACAAGCCTTTTATTAAACGACTTCGAACTCATATATCATACCTTATATTGGCACACTTTTCGATTTACATTCAGACGGAAGAATAAACAAAATTACATTACAAATACCAAATAAACTCAAATGTATTTAACAAGGTATATCTCCTGTCTGAAAAAAGAGAATATGTGGACAACTACCAACCACAAAACAGGGGGGGTAGGGTGTAATTAACCTTGCAGATAAAAAATGCAGATCGGGTATTACAGAGACAGGAAGATATTGGGAACACAATTTGCATAAAGATTGCCTTAATAACGTTTCTCAATGCGTATGTTGCCTCTTGATAACTGTAATCACATATTAGCATCATTAACTATATGCATAAGAGCACTTCAAGAAATGCTCATTACATAAAAATAAACAGACAGATACGAAGGAGCTGTCGAACAGGAAACAGTTAAATAATATAAGTTCAGGGCTATTATCTGATTTCATGTTCTCTTCATTCTATAATATACTTTTTTACAAGCGTTTTCGAGTAACGGCACCCAGCTGTGAATATGCAGACATTTTTATTCATTTTTATTACAAAAAGAGTGACTGGGCGTCATTCCTACAGTACAGACACTATATATAGAACACCAAACAGCCTTCTCGGAACCAGAAGGTGTCACGGCTCGCCCCCTACGCTTTCTATCGTCATCATCACCATCATCATCATGGGAGGAGGGAGGTTGATATATTAAACCAAGAAGAAAAAACGCTGACACGGAATGGCGATTACTTCTTCCGCGTATCAAGGCCGAGTTACGCCCATTTAGTTCCATACATGAAAAAATCCCTACGTGACCATGAAGCCCTGTTGCAAGAAGCTGCCTGACCCCCCCCCCCCTTCCCCTGCCACTCGCAAACCCTGTCCTACCCCGCATGCTTTCTATGAAGCAGCATTTTCCCCGATTTGTCTGTCTATTGTTTGCCTGCGGCCTGCATGCCTCTCTCTTTCCGTCTTCTCCCACCCTCTCATTCGCTCTTCCCTTATTCTCTCTCTCTCTCTCTCTCTCCACACACACACACACACACACACAACACACAAACACAAACACACAACACACACACACACACACACACCCCACACACAACACACACACACACACACACACACACACACACCCCACACACACACACACACACACACACACACACCACACACACACACACACACACAATGTAATTACAACGTCGATTGAGTTGTACATAGTTGCAATTAGAAGAAACACCTTTTACGGAGAGCGATAAAAATGAAACCAGTCAAAACACTCTCACTCGCAGTCCAAATGAATGCCATCAGAGCGACACCTACACCCAATACACAGTCACAGTAGCGAAACGAGTGAAAGGAAATTTGCTCGACTACTGTCTCCTCCTCCGCCGTTATTTCATATTTTATCATTCAAATAACGCGCTCGTCTTCATTTCCGGAATTACAAGTCATGATTCTACTATCCTTGCTCTTACTCGTAAATTCTCTATTGATTCATGCACTGTAAAGGCAGAAGGAGAGAAAAGGAACAGGGCGGAGGGAGACGAAGAAACGGTGAGAAAACAGAAGGGATGAATGAAGTAACTGCAAAGGATGTGAAGAGACAAGTAACCCTTACACACAGCAAGAAGAACGAAGACCCGGGACAAAATTGGCCTGATAGAATGTGATGGGTCAACGTGGTGCCCGGGGCATCACCTGCTATCCTGGCCTCCCTCCCCCTGCCATCGAGAATGAGTCACGCCACGGATCCACACGCCTTCTCTCTCTGCCTCTGCTCCCACACACTCCCGTCCTCTCCCTTTCTCTAAAACTTTGCGCTCACTGGCGCCAGAGACCTTCTCTGCGTAAACGTTAATGACTTGCTCGAGTGCTGGCTTTCACGAGACCAAGACAGAGAACATATCGTGCCTGTATGATTATCTACGCTAGAGTTTCGAAGTGCCTTATAGAGTGCGGATAACAAAATACAATTACATTCGGAGAAACGAAGTACAACACTCCAAAGAAGGTATGCATAGCGTCTTGTTTAACAAAAACAAAACTTTCCGTAGACTGGTTGCTGCGAGTCACCGTGGTATTGGTCTAAACAGCCTTCACGGGCACTTTGCAGACACACTCTTCGGAACAAGGGAAATGGTCTGCGGTCACCTACCGCCACGCCTCTTTCCGACCGTCACAAAAGACACGGAGATGGCGTTGATGAAGAAATCTGCCAAGTCCGGTTGTGGGTTTACTTTATGACAAGTCTGACTGAGTCGTGTGCTTCCATTTAAAGTACCGTAGTTATACGACTCGCTTTTTCTTCTTTTTCGGTTCATTTATCAAGTTACAGCAGCAATCTAATCATTTATGTTAAGACAGAACTGTATCTTTGTCGTAACTGTACTGGCATGCATTGCAATTTTACTACAGCAGCCGGATCTGAATACTTACTTTTTGAGGAAAAAGTCAATGTTGACGTAGTTGGAGTATTTCGGGGAGTCCGGAGGGTGATCCGGTGCAGGTGAGCCTCCCGAAGGCGTGGCTCCTGAGGACGCACCTCCACCGGACTTGCTGAGGCCGCCCTCGCTCGACGCCCCCGAGGCCGCCGACTTGAGAGTGTCTGTGCCGTTGTACTCGGAGCTCTTGTCGGAGAGCAGGACATACTCGCCCGTATCCTCGTCCTCGTCGGGAGCAACGTGTCGTACAGAGGCTCGTCATCCGTCAGGTTCTCGAGGGAGGCTCCTGAGGCCGACCCGCCGCCAACCTCATCCTCATCCTCGCCACACCTCGAGGAGGACAACGAAGAGGTCTTGCTCAAGCCGACGCGGCGAGGAGCAGCCCCACTTCCGGCGCTCGAGGAAGCACTGGACGATGACTTCGACACGCATTTCTTGCCAAGACTTCCGGTGGAAGAAGACGCACTCGACGGCGACTTCTGCAGCTCCTTCGAGTTGGAGGGTGACTTCTGCAAGTCTCGGCCCGACTGGGGGGACTTGTGCGGCTCCTTTCCCGAGGAAGGGCGGCCGTCGCTCGAGGCGGAGAGTGTCTTCTGCAAAGGACTCTTGGTTGGGGTGCTCGGAGAGTCCCTGACGGGGGAGGGGTGTCGGGGGCGCTGGGGGGAACGAGGGGGCGGCATGAGGAGGACGCGACAAGCCGGGAGATGAAGCACGATCTTGATGTCACCTTCACCCTCGGCGCCTGTGGACCGGCGAAACGTCTTCGGGGGAGGCGCTGGGGAACCTTTCTTCCTCGGGAGTCTTCACTCTGCCCCGCCCGTTCACGGAGATGACAGTTACGAACTGTGATTCTTTGGCCCCGGATCCTCCGACGAGGCGGGACGGAGGTGGAGCGGTTGTAGGCTGGAGGGCGTCCTGCGCCGCTCATGCCAGGAGACACCATGCCTGAAGCTGTGAACCGCCGTGCAAGGTCCTTGACGGTGCTGCCGCCCGAGGGAGGGGCTGCAGCCAGAGGAGTGATGGGCGCCAGGGGGGAGCCGTCCTCCTCGTCCGACAACATCGCTGACTTGGCTCCTTCGCTCTTGGCCGCCTCCTCTCCTTGCGAGGGCTCCCTCTCCTTCGCCTCTGCCTCGTCGCCGTCCTGGGTGGGCGAGATGTGCCTTTGCTGGGCTGGCCGCGGCGCTGCACATCATGGTGTTTATGGCCTGGGTGACGGCGGAATCCACGCCGCGGGGAACACAGGGGCTGCCCCCTCGCTGCCCTCCCTTGGCCTCGCTCCTCCTCCTCGACTCGTTGGCTCGAGAACTCGCCAGCGTCACCCTCATTCCTTTTCTGCAGCTGGACGTCGTTCAGCAGGCACTCCAGGTATTCCACGTAAAACTGTTCTTCTCAGTTCCTCCTTCAGGAGAGCCACACGCGCGCGATGCTTGGACAGATTGGCACGAACATCCTCCTCCCACGCCGCCGGCAGATCATTCCCGGGGAATCTGGCTCGCCAGGCCTTATGGAACTCGCTAAACACGCTCATGACGATGCCCAATGCCTCATCCCTCACCTACGATACACTACAAGGAACATCATTCGATTTCACTTACAATCACTTCAAACACTCACATCTCACGTTCGACCGAGAGCGGCATTAATCCTCTCATCACACTTGCTCAGACCAGACTGAAGTAAACAAAGCGGACGACACCCAAACCGCGTCCAGGATCGAGTCAAGCGAGATCCCAAATATCTTTCTCCGCCGCTGAAGTTCCCTGAGGAAATGTGTATGATACTCATTAAGATTTAAAGTATGATTCGTTGATCGTCACTTCTTGACATTTCTATGTTTATGATTAAAGGCAGATATTACAATAGGTTCACTTGTTACTTATAATGTAAACAACTTTTATTATTAGCAATATATGATGTGTAGTGTAGTGCTGATAGAATATTTACATGAACAAATACAAAACAAAGCATATCATTATGACTTCCTAAAAACTTTTGATATAAAATCTTATTATTGGTCAACAAATGTTACACGAGTGTCGTCTGCATAAAACAAAAATATGTAAAAAAATACTTTTTAAAGTTTTTATATAATGAAAAACAATACTTAATAATTCTAAGTTTCAATAAAAATAAGTATTATACATAAAAGACCACAAAAATTACATTTTAGATGTGGATATTTAAGAGCTCTTCCAGCCGGCCGGCAGATGGCAGCAGCGGCGCCCAGCAGCCCCTCAGAGCGGCGAAAACTCTCACGAAGGAACAATCTTCTCGGCCCGGAAAAGAAATCAGAAATGTTTGCCAGAAACCGCACTCTCCGCTCGCAATGTCTGCAGAGCAAAGCGTAAGTATACCCGATACTGTTCCATTAGCGAGGAAAATACTCTGAAACCCTTTTAGAGTATTTTTTCCTCCCTCGGGGCCGATTTCGTCATTGCTGCCCCGAAATAGGGTGCCGGTTACCTAATTTTTTTTCTCTCTTCTATTAGACTTTGGTGAGCTATAGCGATCCAGTAGCTACAGCAGGAACAGGTTTCGCTTAAGTATTGAAAGTAAGACGTAAGATTTTTCACCTGAAGACATACAAGTTTAACAAATATCTAAATATAACACTTGCATACGTGACTTTCTCGGCCCGGCTGCTTGCTTTAAGGTCCCTGCAAGATTTTATCGATTTTGGGGTGGACGAAGGCCCCGGGCGCTTTAATTCTTGATAAGAACACGGGTTCTGGGGACTGTAACGTGGTATATATGGAGCTGAATACTTACTTTTTTTTACCGGTAGCTATTCTCTCGGGAACGTGTAGGTGGGTAGATTAATTTCATAGTATTTATTTTGTTTTCAGTGAAAGTCATGTGACCATTAGGATGTTGTAAGTTATTTGGCCAATATTTTCATAGATTTATTACCATGTAGGGCAAATAGGCTTATTTGGGAAATTTAGATGTTCCTTTAATTTTGGGTAATTGTTAATGATAGGACGCACCTCCAGAGACAGAGTCCTTAAGCCAGGTTTGGGTATCTTGCAAAGCCAAAAATGTAAGCAAGGAACTTCACCTAACCTTTCCTACTTTCTATTTATTCCCTAGACAGGGGAGCCAAAGCCATCTGTAACCCTCTGTATTAGTGTGGAGGGTATAGACAAACTGTGCCGAGGAAGAATTATGAAAGTGGACTTATAGAAAACCCTACATTAAGAATTCTGGCTGTTGTGAGGGTGCTGTAGACTTAGTCTCTGAATGGTGATATACAGGGATATATTAGTTAATCTTTACTACATGGGCACACTAAGCCAGGGCAAATTGATGAGGTATTCTCGTAGAGGACAAAAGTTGAAGTCGTTGGTACAAGAAATAATCTGCAGACATGATTGGTAGTGCCACAAATAGAGGAAAAACTCTGTAGGTCTCGCGAGTTTCACCTCTTTCTTGCTGTGCATACGAGGTGAAGATTTTGTTTCCCTGGGGGTGTTAGGGCAGAGCCCCCATCAGCCCTCCTTTGGGCACGTCCAGTCACAAATCTTAGTTTAATAAATTTTGTGACGTGGAGTTGGGGACTTAGTCTCTGGCAAGTTTCTCCATACTGTAAAGAATTACCAATATTTTTGACATTTCACAGTAAATGTGAGGCCACAGCAGCTGTACCCATGGTATTTATAACTATTTCTGCTGTATAATATGGCAGTATCTATTTGCTTCTATTGAAGACAGACATATGCAAGTCACAGTAACCCTTACTCTTGTTAACCATTGCCGACGGTGTGGCATGTATGCACATGCCATAGAGTATGTATGGACATGCCATGAGTTTTTTTTGTTACAATCACGGCAAAAGATTGTTTTTCTGCCAGTGAAAGTGTGATTAAGTCGGTTTTAACACTTTCTCATTTTACCATGCAACAAAAAAAAAAAAAAGCAACAAACCTATGATTTCAACTCCATGATGCCGCACACTGCTTATTTTATTCGGACTATAGACCTAAATAATGATCAATTATGGAGTCTATATAAGAACAAAAAATACCCTTCAGTCTTGATTTATCAGGAAGTTTGGCAGGTAGAGACTTAAAAAAATAATGAAAACTGAAAATACAACATATCTTCGTAGTATTACGAAGAAATGGCATGGGATGCTGGTATTTGGCATGAGTGTGTCGCACATGATCGGGTGACGATATAAGCCCCGGCAGCGAGGCCCGGGCCACTATGAATACTACCCGTTGGAAAAAGGGTTAAGGGAGTGGCCTTGCTTTCCATCAGGACTTCCCTTTCCACACCTACCTTTGGGACATAGCCCCTGGTTTGGGAAATATGTCTATTGGTAGGGGGTTCAGGGCAAAGCTGAAGGGTTAGGAAGGTTTTTAGTTTATATAGCAGTTTTTGTGGAGTTGTACACGCTTAGGATGGGGTTCGTTCATTTGTTCATTCCAATGGCAGGTTAATCTTCATGGTGTGGAAGCACTAAGCTAGTGCAAATAGATGGTTGATATTCTTGTAGAGGATGAATAGTTGTAGTTATTGATACAAGATATAATCTGCAGAAAAGAATGCAAAAAGTGCAACTCACTGCCTAAGTCCACCTGTTGCTCTCAAGTTTCACCTCTTTATAACCGCGCATAGTGAGGTGAAGACAGTTTAGTGTTTACCAGTGGGGGGTGTTGGGGGGCAGAGCCTCCCTTCAACCCTCTGTTCAGATAGTCAAACCGTGCAGTTCTGGCAACTTAGATTATTGAATAAATTTGTGATGTGGAGTTGGGACTTAGTCTCTGGCGAGTGCATCTATACTTTTAAGTTTTACCTGGTGGAATCCGGTTGTAAATTTGTGTTGAAAATAAAGGTTAATCTTTGTGATATAGACTTACTAAGCTAGAGCAAGTTGAAGATATTATTGTACAGGACTAAAAGTTGCAGTTTTTGGTATAAGAAATAATCTACAGACACAAATAAAGGAAAATGACCACAGAAATTGCTGCGCACATCCTAAGTCCACTCGGTGCTCCTGAGTTTAAGCTCTATCTTACTGTGCATACTAAGGTGAAGACGGTGTTTTCCAGGCAAGTGTTGGGGGGCAGAACCCCCATTCAACTCTCCCTCGGGCAGTCAACTTGTCATGGCAACTTATTGTTGAGGTTTTCTGATGTGGAGTTGTGGACTTAGTCTCTGGCAAAGTGCATCTGTACTTCAGAGAATTATCAATATTTTTGTTATTTTGTAGTAAATATGTGTCCGTAGCAGCTGTACCCATGTTGTTTGACCATTTCTTATGTACTACAAGATGGCACTGTCTATTTATCTCATTTATTTCAGATTTTCTTTTGACTAACACAATCATCCTTTTTCTTAAACTATTTCTACATTTGGTAATCTTTATAGTACAGATGTACTCGCATAGACTAAGCCTCTAGCTCCATGTCACAAAATTTGTTCAACAATTTTAGTTTCTGTGACTGGCATGCCCTTCGGTCATTCCTTGAGGGGAGGGATGATGGGGGGTTCAGCCCCTGACACCCCCCAAGGAAACATGGTCTTCACCTTGGTATGCATGGCAAGATAGAGCTAAAACTTGAAAAGCACCAATTTAGGATTTAGGCTCTGGGCAACACTTTCCACAGTCTTCTTTTATTTATGCCAATACTGTTCTTGTCTGCAGGTTATTCCTTTTACAGATACCTACAACTTTATCTCTACAAGAATATCATCTTCATTTTACCCTACCTTAGTGCATCTATACCATATAGATTAAGACACATTTTGCATCAAATATTTGCTATTCTAAGGCATATGCAGCCATAAATGGAGAAGGAATGCCTTATCCAATACAGTAACTTGTTGAAAACTTATACAGAAGTTACCCTCAAATATTCTTCCTGAATGTAATTGACTTTTTTTTTTTTTTTTTTTTTTCCTCTTTCTTTCTAATGTCAATATAGTTTTTGTGTTTTGGTTTACACAAATGTATTTAGCATATAAGTATATGAGAGAAGGATAAATGATTCCTGATCACAAGTTATACATTTTATTATTTGTGTTGCAATGTACCTTTCCAAAAGCTTCAGATTCGTTTAGTCTCTGACAAATCAAGAATGAATCATATTCTCCTTACTTTCAGCAATGGGCCGCTCCATGGGCTCTGTCGCAGAGTTCAAGCCCCCACCATGAATGAGCTGCCCGTCCCACAAGGATCTTGGGCATGAGCTCACTCCAAGAAGCAGCGCATGTATAATCTTCATCTCCTTGCTGGTTCGCATTCACTGCTGGCACAGTTGTTGCCGTGAGTATCATTGATTTGAGGATTGACCCCCTTGACCTGATGGCCCACTTTCTTGGAATTGCTGATATTTTGCATGTAAAAGTGAGGAATGATTGTAATTCCTACAAATTAATCAGACAGCCAAGTAGTAGGGTAACAGAGGCCTGTGACAATAGTGAAGTAATTTTGTACATGTTCTTCTGGATGCAAGATGCCAATTTGAGCATAAACTACTTCCTTCACTTAACTAACTTCATCAGCTTGGAGGCATTTTACTCCTAGGAAAAACAAGTATAAATACTTTTTTTTTCTCTCTCTACATTACTATGTTGCTGGCTCAGTACTTGTAATCACCTTGAACCAGTCTGAATATTGTTTAAATCAACAAATCTGGTTTGCTTCATTTAATTTTACATTGGGGTAAGAGAGTTAACCCAACAATCTGGATGACATTACTGTCAAGTCATAAAAAAATATGGCCTGAGGTGCAGATGACATGAACATGTGTGATGGGAAAATTGGGCTGTGGGCTGGGGTGATGTGAACTGACTGTCTTGAGCATTTCAGCCAAGGGCGGGGTAGTGGGAAAGACTCAACACAATGCACAAAGCCCTTGAAGGGTGATTGGGCTCGTTTGGCATTTAAGAAGAGGATTTTGCATTATTTCCATCAATATACGAGTGTGGATGTACTGTCCATGAGCCATGATAAAAAAATGATATAAAACGAGCTGGCTTCAATATACCCCCAGGGACAGAATATATCCCTTTTTTGCCAGAAGATAATAGCCGGTGTTAATGCTGATCATGCAGTCATCTCACAACTGCAGACATTCATTGTGCAATGAATTGTACAGGCCACCATTTTGAAATATTTGTTATGATTATAATAATAATAACTATAAATAATAATTTTCATTGTCATTATCATCATTAGTAAAGTTTAATCTGGACAGTAAAAAATGAACTTTCAGACAACAATCAAGACCACACAGAAGTGTTTAGAATGTGTTGCAAATATAAGGCATGTATTTGTGAAGTTCATTAAGCAGCAGCTTGCACATTTTTACTTATATTGTCATATTTGGACCAAGGCAGAAATACGATGTCACAGGACTGATTTCATTAAACAATTGAAGTTTTTATGAAATTGTTTATCTAAAAACAACAAAAACAACACACAACAGTATAAGCAAAAATGTACAACCTGCGTTTTAATGAACTCCACAAAAAAAACATGCCTTATATTTCCAACACATTTCTAAACACTTCAGTGGTTTTGGATATTGTTAGAATATTCATTCTTACTGACCAGAATAAATTTCTTAATTAGCATACTACTAATTATAGTAACATGATAGTAACAACAACAATATTGATGATAGTAATTATCATTATAATTATATGATAATCATTATTATAATGATGATGATGGTAAGTTATCATCTCATCATCATTATTAACAGTATCTTCAGTATTATAATGATTGTTATGATCATTATGATTATATTGTTGTTATTGTATTATCATCATTGTTATCATTATCTTCATAATTATATAGTAATAATGACAGTGATAATGATAATGATAAGGATAACAACACACAAGTCACATAAAGCCTTAGCCAAAAAAATTTGCATGTCATATTTTCAAAACATGGTAGTATGCACAGTATGCAAAATTATTGATGACAGAATGGCTCCATGAGCTAGAGCTGTGAATAAATGTTTCAAATTTGAATTTAGTACAGTGGCTGTGTAGAGTTCAGTGTACAATGCACATGGAATATCTGCAGTTGCAACGTCACTGCATGATCAGCATGAACACCAGCCTTTATCTTCTGGCAAAATAGTAATATGCTTGTTACATGTAAATGGAAGTAGTATATTCTAGCCTAGCCCTTTTTATACCTAGGGATATGAAGTGACCTACTCAAACTTAAACCCTAGGTATAAAACGACCTGAAATAATCCCAGGGAATATTTTGAGCGGTGGTTCCATGCTCAGGATTATATTCCTGGCTGCTGTGACTAGTGGTGTAGTTTGTGTTGCAGAAATTGAATATTAAAATAAAAACAAGGAAAACAGTGTATTACCTGGATAAAGCAAATCAAATTACAAATATGGATATTGGAATATGGCAAAAAAGTTTAAAATACGTATGCAGAAAGAGACAATAACATGGCAAAGGGGAGGCATATAGTCTGGTCACTGCACATGAGTGTTCACATGTGCCCAGCCTACAAGCCTACACCCATTAGAGTGGCCAATCAAGTAAGCCTAATGTCTGTATTTTGGACCATGTGATGGCATTGAAACATCCAGATCAATTGAGTAAGATAGTAGTTAAATGAGTTTACAAGAATTTTTATATTTTCTAAATTTTCTTTGATAACTAGATTTTATTGAACTTTGCTGGTATGAACAAGAACTATGAAAGGTATGGGAAAGACAGTAAGCATCTTTTACATTACTGGAATTGAGAGGATCTTGGTATGTTCACTGATCTTACAAGTTTCAAATACTATAGTTCTCTCTCAATTGTGAAATCTTTTGAGTGAGATTCCAGTTGCCATATTCATTGTTAACCCATGATTGTTGCTACCGCACAATGTTTGCTCAGTCTAATTTGCAGTGATTGTGTCGGAAACTGCCATGATTTCTAGAATTTTGAATGAGATGTATGTAGTGCCTGCTAATTTATCTGATACTGTTTCACAGATTTCCTTCAGCCACATCAAACCTACACCCAGTTTCCCTTTGTAGGCCATTCCCTTATTCAGCCCACATAAGTGTATTTTCCCACCCCCCTCTCTATGCGAATGAAATGGGAAACAATTATTTTAGTACAGTATGGCATATATTGCTTAGCCAAACCCTAGAGCTTTTATACTTCCTAAATACCTGCTTTCACACATTCTACTCCTATTTAATACATAACTTACTGATATATAATAATCTTCCACCAAATTACACCTAAGTACTTATGAATACATCTAAATACACATTTCATTGTTTGTATAAAGAAAAAAGTTTTTTTTTATGATAATCTATTTCCATTTTCTTTGATAAATGAGAAATTGTAGTAGCATCCTCAATTTTGCACTCTTCAGACACTGTTACATAAAATTGAACTTTTAAATTGGCTTGTTCATTCTATAACCAATTCCTTATCCTTCCATATGATGTGTCCTGTATATGGTTATCAGGAGACAAAAAATCAGTTTAGTTTAGTTTTTATATACTGTCAATTCCTGCCATATTTGTGGGACAAATCATGAAGATTTGTGCACACACACTTTACTTTACAATAAAATCACATGCCATATATATATTAGAGTTTAAAGAAAAAGAAAGAGAACAAAGATAGGAGAGTAAAAATTGCAAAGGACATCGTAAAAAAACTGTTGACTCAAAGGTGTGGAATTACAAATGTCTGATTACTGTAGAATTAAAGAAGGCTGTGACTTCATGAAAATTTAGTTTGAATTATCATTGTTACTACTTAACCCATTTCTGACGGGTAGTATTCATAGAGGCCCGGGTCTCGCTGCCGGGGGCTTATATCGTCGCCCGATCATGTGCGACCACTCATGCCAAATACCAGCATCCCATGCCGTTTCTTCGTGATACTACATAGATAGTTTCTATTTCAGTTTATTATTTCTAATTATACATTTGCCTGATATGATCAAAGACTGAGGTTACTTTTGTTTGTTTGTTGTTTGTTTTGTTGTTTGTTGTTTTGTTGTTTCAATAAAATAAGTTGTGTGTGCTTTGGGTTGTATGTGTTGTTGTTGTTGTTGTTGTTGTTGTTGTTGTTGTTTCATGGTAAAAATGAGTGTTAAAACTGACTTAATCACATTTTCAGTGGCAAAAAATTATCTTTTGCCATGATTGTAACAAAAAAAAAACTCGTGGCATGTTCATAGATACACCATGGCATATCCGTAAATGCCACCCGTCGGCAATGGGTTAATAGGGTTGCTTAAACTTGTGTCTTTTGAAAGAAGGCACTAACATTATTTTAATTTGAATAGAATTGTTGAAGGAGAGAGAGACAGACAGACAGACAGGAAACACTTCAAGTTGCTTGTCCACCTCTAAGAACCACAAGTGCTCCTACTGGTCTGTGTATAGTAGCAAAAGAGGCCTGAATATTTAAGTTTCACTAAGGTTAATTTTACATGCTAGCATCTTAGGGTCTTAGACCAAAGTCTCAATCTGTTCTTCGCAATTATTTTCTCATTCATACCATTACTCACTCCACCATTACTCACATTAATACAGATGGTTCCAAATCCCTCTCTGGTGCTGGTTTCACTAGAAAATTTCCTTCCAATATTTTCAACTTTCCACTTCCCTCTGAAGCCAGTGTCCTTACAAAAGAATTATATGCGATACCCCTTTGCATTAGAACTCTCTTTTCCCTCCCTCTGTCATCCTTCACAATTTTCACCAACTCCCCAAAACTCATTATCTCTTATGTAGTCTGCCCAGCCAATCAGCTCTTTCTTGCAAGATTCAGGTCCAACTGTTCCCTCTATCAATGCAACACAAAGCTGTCAGTTTTTACTAGATACCTAGCCACATTGGGATCCCCAGCACTAAATTAGCAGATGCCTTTCTATGTTCTGCCACCCTGTCCACATCCCATCAACCCAGATTTTCACATACAAGCCTCTCTTCAAAACTTTCCTCTTTAACTACTGGCAGTCTTTATGGTTAAGTCTTGCCACCATTAAACTATATACCATAAAATCTTCCATCTTCCCTTGGTCAGTCATATTACATCAGAATAGATGCTTGCTTGGTTACATATTGGCCACACTCACCTCATACATTCCTATTTCATGTCAGTCACACCACCACCTTTCATGTCCCTTCTATACAGCAACCTGTACCTCTTTTTTTCCTTACTTGCTGTCACTCCCCTGCCCCCCTTGTACCAGTACCAGAATTACTAACTCATTTACTGTGTTCCATTTGCAAAAAGAGAGGCAGGAAAACATGGTAATGGAGAGGAAGGGTTATGAGGTTATGAGTTTGATATTGTGGATTTGCCAGGAGACTAAAGTGGATGCTACATATGTCTCATTAATAATGAAAAAGTTTTTGATGGTTCATTGATGGTCGTGGTGAATAATAAGGCATGCATATTGTGTAGTCCAAGACTACAGTTCAGTGTCTACTTGCAGTAAATATTTCACAAATGTCCATGATGGTATGCTGGAAGGTTCAAAAAAAAAAAAAAAAAAAAAAAATGGTGTTTGTTTAGAAAATGAAAGTCTAAAAGATAATTAGGATTTGCTGCAGTCATCTAGGAAATTAGTAGTCTACCTAAATCTGTTCCATTTCCAGTATGTAGAGATTGTTATTTATGTAACTGGAAAGTAATGCTAATTTTCTCCTTTTTTCAGGCAAATAACTCTGGACTGGTAGAGTTTGGCTGGGGACCTAAGATCGGCAATTAAATGCAGGCTTCAGAAAAAAATTAAAATGTACATACACCAGGAGTTCATTGAATTTAACTCACAACAGCTGTGGAAGTGGAGACTGGTGCAATGACTTTTCGTAATGTTTCCATTTGGTTGATATCTCCATTTCCTTTGATGTAGATAATGTAAAACTATAAATGTGGTTGTAAGTTATTATACTTCCTTCATGTAAATAAACTTCTGATTTAATTTTGATATTTTTTTTCATTTCACCTACCTGCAGTATTTCAGGCAGTAAACATGATCACACATTGCTGTGCAATATAATTATCTCTCTGGATGTTAACCCAATTGGCACGGATGGCAAGAATACATGCCATGCCTACTGTAATATAAGTTTTACAAGTGCTTAATCACCAAGGAGTTGTTATTAGTCCTACTATCTTACCTGTTTACCCTTTCCTTGACTGTTGGAAAGGGTCTTTTGTATTCTTTCATCATCTTAAATGTTACCAAGATTTTAATAACAAATTAATACTCATAACCTCAATAACAATAAAAACAGTGTCGATATCAACTGTATTAAAATGAAAAAAACATTTTCCCCCCATTTTAAGAAATGATGAAATTGGGATCAGTCACTAGGGCTCCTTGTTGGCTAATCACATGTTGAGAGCCATCTGTATGTAACAAAATTCACAAAAACTTTAGGGACAGAACATAAGACCGTGGTGGTTAGGTTAAAGAGGTAAGGTTTTTAGAACTTTTCTTTGATTAAACTGAACAATAGGTCCCTGGTAAAGCAGAAGAATGATTGTTTGTACAGCACACTATTTTCAAAACTGATATGTGAATGATGAAGGCTTAGAGATAAATTCATGTCAACCACTGAAAATCTTTGGTTTTCTATTATTATACACTAATTGGAAAAGCATATTTCTATCATGTGACAACTTATTCTATTATTTATGAGCAAACAAGGCGGGTTTATTTATTTGGTTTATATGTTTTTCAGATCACTTTTCTTAAATGTTTTCTCTTGCATATTTTCATTATAGAAAAAACCCTGACCATTTTGGATTTTATGAAGACAACAGTGTCATGCTTAATTAAAATAATCCTGAACACAGGCAAAAAGTGTAACAACTGTGACATGAACTTGGCCAATGAATTTGTACAATCAGCTGTCTTAGCCTCCTTTGTTCATTTATTTCATTATGTAATTTTTAAAATATTATACATATGTAATATGTATAATTTAGAATCCAAACCTTATCCTTATACATATCTATATATATATATTATACATCATATATATTATATATATTATATTATAATATATATATCTATATATTATATTTCATTATGTATACTATTTATTATTTTTTTATATCATATTATATTATATATATTTATATTATATTATACATTATATATTTATAGAGGTGAAACCTTTCCCCCTTCAATATTTTGCTCTGTCAACATGAGCATGCAGAAACTGATGGGCACAAAATCGGGTACCTGAAGTCAATGTGCATTCTACAACCACTTTGCTCAGCATGCGGGAGTGTGAAAGAGCTAAATGATATGTTTATTTTTTGTTGCAATCACCACAGTCTGACTTCTGAATATGCCCCACATTTCAGTTTAGAATAATTGAGTTAAATGAGGAATGTTAGAGATGTAACATATTGATTAACAGTTAAACCATTCTTTTTCAAAAATAATCTTTTCTATCTTTTCTATACATCATTTTTATTTGTGGACAAATCATTTCCTAGGAAATTAGACATACATACAACTTTTACATTTTACTCCTGGTTGAATTTTTCATTTGCAGAAGGGAAAGTGAGGATGTATCTAAAGTACAGATTTCTCTTGATTATAACTGTATATTCTATATTAACTTTCTCCTGCAGATATGATTCCAAAGGTGTTTATAGACTTTCTGTCCTTCTTACTCGTGCAACCCGTGGCACATTTGCTGTTTCAGTCTTACCTGGAGCAGCTCAGATAGTGTGATTAGGCTCTATATCTACTGTTTCAAAGATGAGATACTTTGTGCAACATTGACAATGAAATCTTGATTATTAGTTGTGAAACCTCAACACAGAACTCTAACTTAGATATGATTTAATTAAGGGGCATTTCTGCATAAACACTGCATAATTTAATATTTTTCCATTTCTAAGTAAAGGAGTTTGAGTATTTTCCTGTACACACACATACCGCTGAATTTTCCCATACTCTATTGATAAGAAAAATTATTAGTTGATTAACATTCACTGAATATATAAAAAAGAATTTTACAGTGTTTATTAACATAGTGTAAAGATCATGAAAACTTAATATTATTATCATATGATAATTATAAATTGCTGTATTATCTGTGGCTTTTTCTTTTCTCTTACTCCCCCCCCAATCTGCCCGTGTTTCTGGGGGGGCTTAGGAGGCGGAACTGGGACCAATGATGGGGACTCCCAACCTTGGACTCGCCTCCCAATAATTTGCATGGCTCCCTTCCCCGTTTTTTTTGTCGGTGGGGGGGTTGGGGCAAATGGGA
>NW_023660033.1:15000-20101 GCF_015228065.2 Penaeus monodon | reverse complement strand
TTTTCTCTTTATTTTTTTATTTTTATCCTATTTGGTATGTGTGTAATTCAGGTTTAAAGAAAGTATTTGATCTGCCCGGAGCCGTTGAAAACATAAAAAGACCTTTCCAGTAAACTCTTATTCTTTCACGTGTTTCGGTTTGGTGTAGCGAGCGGATCGTCTTCCATAAGACGAGCTATGTAGCCATTTAAAAAGTCGTCACGTCCGAATCTTTTTTTATCACATCTCATATCACTATATAGGTACTGGATTTTTTTTTTTTTACATTGATGATATGTCCCAAATTTATAAATACGCTGCCATAAAGCCATAGCATAAAAAGGCAATGCTCAGGGTGATAAAGGATCGGGTTTTGCAACTCCATTTACACGTGTATGTGTAATTCCGTGTTAGCAATCAGGGTTGTCGCATTATCCGTTACTAGAAATGAAAGTGTTCCTTAGTTTTCCAGAATATGCGAAAGGAATAGTATCAATATGTCCCCTTTTACATCGCAACCACAGCTGGTAACATCACGATTCAGCATCCTAACCGCTAAAGAACCTATCTTGCGAGACCTGCCATAGCATCTTTGAATCAAAAACGTTAGGGCCAGAGTTCAGTTTTTTCGTCCGGCAAGGTCATGAGAGAGTTAGAAGGACATGTCTTGACTGACGTAAGCTTCTTCACGGAGTAGGGAGAATCTATCCCATAAAGAGTATTTACTACGGTTTCATTCAACTTCGATATGGTGTCGAGAAAAAACTGCAATCTCTTCCCTCTCTCTCTCCTCTCTCCTCTCTCTCTCTCTCTCTCTCTATATATATTTTATATTTATATATATATATATATATTATATATATATATATAATATATATATATATATGTGTGTGTGTGTGTGGAGTGTGTGTGTGTGTGTGTGTGGGTTGTTGTTTGTGTGTGTGTGTTTGTGTTGTTGTGTGTGTGTGTATATTTTTGTGTGTGTGTGTGTTTTGTGTTTTGTGTGTGTGTGTGTATACATATATATATTTATAATATATATATATACATATATAGATAGACAGATAGATAAATATTTATACGCCTAATATAATCTTTAAAACGATTTCTGTTAATTATTCGTCACCAGGTGAAGATAATCTTACCTTTATTCTTACGGAAGACGAATTAGCTAAAAAGAATATATAGAATATACAGTCGCATACAAAAATATCCATGCCTCCATTCCGAAGTTTCATAGTGTCACATTGACTATAAAAATATATATATTTTTCCCCCACTGGAGATCATGACCGGGACTCTGGAGGGCTCCGATTGATTTTCTGTCCGCGTTGAAGTATTTTGTGGCTCGAACTGTAAAATTTTTTGTGCTGCTTCACGAAGATGGCCCACTGGTTTCTCTTCAGTGTTTGCCCTTTAAATCTTACCTTTATACATTTTTCGTGACAGGAATCAAATGTTTATAGTATTGAGGCCTTAAAGTATGAGGTAAAAACTTTAAACTTAAAAACAGTATTGCCTACGGAACGGGTGAGTCAAAAATATGCATGAGCATTGATGAAATTATTGAGATTTTGCATTACTCTATCAACAAAAATGATTGATATGTGTAACAAGTTTCATATTAATTTGCCATCTGCGTGTCGATATTTAATATGTCTTTTATTTGTTTGTTTTTCTGCTCATGGAGATTTATGAAGATTTGTGAAAATTTTAGGCATTGCTACGGTTACTATTATCACTGTTTCGAACGATAATAATGATGATATTAACAGTAACATTGGCAATAATTATATCGGTAATCAAGATTACGCTAACTATTTTTATTACAACTACTATTACAGGTACTGCTACTGCTACTACTACTATTAATGCTATTGCTTCTGCTTCTGTTTCTGCTACTGCTACTGCTACCGCTACTGCTACAACTACTACTACTACTACTACTACTGCTACTACTAATACTAATACTAATACTAATACTAATACTACCTCTACTACTATTACTACTACTACTACTTGTAATACTTTTACTACTACTACTATGCCATTACTACTACTATTACTACTATGCCATTACTACTACTATTACTACTATTGATTGGTAATCACTATCATTATCAACAGCAACATTTGTTATTATTAAATCAATTCAAATTATATTTCATCCCCTTTTGACATCTTTTCCAAATCGACGCACAACCGGTCGCCTCCGTTTTCCCCTCTGCAATGTATCTCTTCAAAGTTACATTGCATAGAATATACTGCAATGAGACACTAAGTCATCAGCTTCACCAAGAACATCTTTATTCGCCTGAGTAAACTAACAGCCCCCAGGATTCACAAACTTGAACTATTAACTCTAATTATGGGGGTAAAAAAGCACAGCGATTTGCAGCGATTTAGTGCTGTTCCTTATGATGAGCTCCATTAAAATTCTGGTAATTGGCATCGAAGATCTAACAAATTGCTTTTAGTTTTGATGCCTGACTTACTTTTTATCCTTATTACTCTTATTACTATTACTATTTTTATCATCGTTATTGTTATCATCATTATTATTATCATTGTCTTTATTATTATTATTATTATTATTATTATTATTATCATTATCATTATCATTATCATTATTATCGTTGTTGTTATTATTATTAACATTATTATTATCATTATTATTATTATTATTATTATTAGTTATATTATTATGATATTATTATTTATTATGATGTATTATTGAGTATATTATTAGTTATGTATTAGTATTATATTTAGTATATTTATTATGTATTTATTATATTATTATTATTATTATTATTATTATTATCATTATTATTATTTTTTTTGTTTTATTATTATTATTATTATTATTATTATTATTATTATTATTATTATTATTATTATTATCATTATCATTAATAATATTCTATTATTATTACTATTATTATTATTATTATTATCATTATTATTATTATTATTGCTATTATTATTATTATTATTATTATTATTATTATTATTATTATTATTATTATTACTATTGTTGTTGTTGTTGTTGTCTCTCCTTTCACCTTTCTCCTACCTCACGCCTCCTCTTTTTCCTTTCACTCTCCCTCTCCGTCATCTTTTACTTCTCCCTCTTCCTTTCTCTCTCCTGGTCTGCCACGCCATCTCACTTCTTTTTTTTTACATTCTCTCCTCTCCTCCACTTTGAACTCTATATCTGCCACTTTCCACTTTCCTCCTCCTCTCCCTTAAACAACACCAGCTCCTTCGCTCCCTTCCCTCTCTCTCCCCTCCCTTTTCTTTCTGAGCTCCTCTTGCCTCCTTCTTCATTTTTCCTTTCCCTCTCCCTACACATTCCCTTTCCCGTTCTGCCACTCCCTCCCGCTCGTAAATTCTCCTTAAGTTCATTTTCTCCCACTTCCATCTTCTTTCTCTTTAGACTCTTCCACTAAACTTCGCGTCCTATCCTCTGCCCTCCCTTTCCCATTCTCCTTTTCTCTCTGAGCTCTTCCCCCCTTACAACCCACCTTTTTCTCTTGTTTCTCCTACCTTTCCTTATCCCATCTTTCTTTTCTCTTCAAAACCCACCTCTCCCTTCCCCCTTTCCTCTTTAAGCCTTCCCCCCTACCTTTACCTTTCCTCTTTTTCCCCCTCTTCCTTTTCCCTCCCCCCCCCCCCCTTTCTCTACCCCCCCCCCCCCCCTCGGGTAGTCGTGTAAATAAAAAATGTACAAAAAGACGCTTAACTATTTTAAATTCAGTATAATTGCCCGAGGAGGAAAAGTGATAACAAAAAAAAATAACAACAACAATGATGATAATGATAATAGTAGTGATTCTGATTACGAATGAGAGATTTGTATAATGCTTCCAAGGTCAGACATTGCCAAATAACGCCGAGACGCACCAAAACAGTCAAAACCTCAGAAAGCGAAATTTGCTTTTACAGGAAAGTCAAAACTTTCCTTTGATAAAATATATATATATATAATATATATATTATTAAAAATATATATATATATATATATAATATAAAAACATATATAAAGATAGATGATAGATAATAGATAGATTCATACCCCCACACACACATGTGTGTATAAGTGTCTATATATGTATATATACATTAACAAACACCAAGATTTTGTAATTTTACCGCTGGGTGAGGCATGAATATATAATATTATATATATATATATTAGTGTGTGTGTGGTGTGTGTGTGTGTGTGTGTGTGTGTGTGGGGGTGTGTGTGTGTGTGTGGTGTGTATGTGTGTGTGTGGTGGGTGTGGTTTTGGGGTGTGGTGTGGGGTTTTGGGTGTTGTGTGTGTGTGTGTGTTGTGTGTGTGTGTGTGTGTGGTGTGTGTGTGTGTGCTGGTGTGTTGTTGTGGTGTTCTTTCATATCTTTTGTTAATAATGGACCCATCTTACTCAAAATGTACGACTCAGCAGTACAGGAAATTTTTTGGGCGTAAGGAGCAGATTTCGAATGGATAAATGGTTAAAAAAAAATTAAAGAATTTTTAATTGTTATTCTTTTATTGTTTTATTGTTATTATTTTATTGGGGTTTTATTATTTTGTTATTGGGGTTTTTATCATTTTTATTGGGGTTTTATTATTATCTTTGATCGTTCTATTATTATTATCAACATAACCATCTATTAACCTGTGTGTAGGTGTCTTTTCCATCATCTTCTTATTTTGTGGGGCATACTTACATATACTTTTAAGGTGTTTTAAAAGAATGTTTATATATACACATTGTTTATATATGCAATATAACATGTATAAATGTATATAGCTTTAACAAAATTTTATCGATATTGTTAAATAAATTGTGTTTAGCCAAACAGATTTTTTTTATATTTCAATGAAAAACTAAAGTTCCTCTAGAAACCTTGTCATAAGAAACTGGCATACATGGCTAATGAGTAAAATATGAAAACAGAATAGGCGCACACGGGAGGTCTGACACGGTTATGAAAATCTATCAACAAATTATGGTTTGTTTAGAGGATCAGTTGAAACCTTTAAAGCCAGGAAAAATAAAAATCGGGCAAATTTCTTGTCGGCCATTGCCTTTTTCAAAAAGGTGATAATGTTTTATATTTAGCGAAGGCGTC
>NW_023660033.1:0-12500 GCF_015228065.2 Penaeus monodon | reverse complement strand
TTTTTAACACACACACACCAAAAGATTATATTATATATATAAAATTTTTATTTTATAATATATATATATATTTTTTAAATTATATATATAAATTTTATTTATGTTATATATATATTGTATATATATATATATAAAATATAATTTAAAAATATTATATATAATATAATATATTCCAGTTTTTAGTGAAATGTTTAATTAAAGTGGAGTCACCCCCAGCTGGATTTCGTAAATTTCCGACGGATAGATTCGGTAGTTGAAATCCCCCCTGTAGTTGTGGTTGTGGTAGAGGGTTCCTGGTTTTTTTGGTGGCTGAAAATGCCCCTTGCTTAATTTGGAAACCGGAATTGTAGTTTTTTTCAGTGGAGTAATTTAGTATTTTTGTGGTTCTGTGCCATTGGAGTAGTCTTTCGGTGGTTTCGTTAGCATGAAATTGGTTCCGGGGAAGTATGGAAATGAAGGTATTTGTGGAGGTTTTTGCCATCGAAATGATGTAGTTTTTGTTATACCTCAGTGTTCCAGAATAAAACCCGTACCCAGCCGCCCGAAGGAGAACAAGCATCCATGGGGAGGGTAGAAGAAGGGGAAGGCGTTATTAATCCCGACTGCATTTTGGTTGGTGAATGGTGCCCCCCGAAGTTTTCCAGCATCCCACCCACAAAATTTACCGAGGATTTACATGAAATCGATGTCGTATTCAAAACTAGCGAAGAAACTCCGGGGTTTGCTATCGTTTTAATTCACGCAGACGTAACTTTTGAGGTTCATTTAGCATATCGGGATAGATGTAACGAACTTCCCCCCGATAGAAACCCCAGACCTTTTTCCCCCCCCTATCACAAAATTTCTAAAGGTATATGTTGGGTTTACTTTGGCCACAGATTCAGATCTTCCCCTTTTTTACGAGAAGGGGGTCCCCGCAAGAGTGTAAGTTTGTGCAAACGTCTCCCAGCAGTATTCCGACCAAAGAAAACAGTCCCCTCCCCACTGTGGTGATGGTGTGATGGTCTGCTGCGCTCCCGGCCGAAGTTCAAAGATTTGATGGTTTTTTTGCCATACCGTGCTTTCCCTTGGTTTGGGACACCTGTCGTACGAAGAGAGGGGCACCGGGGGTTTCAGGATGATGGATGACAGTTCCCGTTAATGCATTCTCTTGGCCTGCATCAGTGCCATCCTTTACTTGGGTGAAAATAAATCAACGGTTTAATAATATGGTGAAACGAATAATAATTACCGGATTTTATAATCAAAACAGACACACGAAAATTAAAAAATGAATGCGTGCACACTAAATACTAGGAATCTCCCCCTTCTGTTTTCTTGCCTTCGTCTGTCTTCTGTCTGCCGTCTCCTCTGCCCATTCTTTTCTCTTCTCCTCTCCCCTCTCTCTTCTCTCTCTCTTTTCTTCTCTCTTTTTTCTATCTTTTGAAAATATCCCCCCCATATTTTTTTTTCTTTTTTTTTTTCTGACAAGCTGCCTTGCTTTGCTGCCTTTTCTCCATAGGATTTTGTATTTCCTGGGTTTAAAAATGTGCAAATTCTAATTTCTTTTTTTTCATTTTTCTAATACTGTAGTAAACAACCTCGGAAAATTCAACTATGATTTTTTGGATGATATATTTAGCGGTTCCACGCTCACCAAGCTAGAATTAAAATAATATATAAATATATATATATATAAAAATTATATATATATTATATATATATATATAATATTATATATATATATACATTTTTAATAACATATAATTTTATATATATAATAATTATATTATATTATATATATTATAATTAATTTATAATTATATATATAATATATATATATATATAATATATATATTTTATATATATAATTATACATATAACACAAAATTTTACAAAAACCACCCACACACCCCACACCCCCACACAAAATATATATAATAATATATATATATAATTTTATATATATATAATTATAATATATTATATATTAAATATATATATATATAATATATATATATATATATATATATATATATATATAATATATATATAATATATATATATTTTATTATTTTCTTTTTATTAATATATAATATATATTTAATTAAAATATATATATTAAATATATATATATATAATATATATAAAAATTTTATATATATATATATATTTATTTTATTTTGGTGTGTGGTTTTTGTGTTTGGGGGGTTTTGTTTTGTGTATATATTGTGGTAATATGAACATAATATATTAATTATATTATATATATTATATATATATATATATATTATATAATATATTTAAATATATAAAAAATAAATTTTATATAATTATATATATTTTATATATATATATATTTTTATATATATATATATTAAAATTATATATAAAAATCTAGCGGGTGAGCGTGGAAAACCCGGGTGAATAATCATACCATAAAAAACATAGTCAGAATTTTTCCGTAGGTTGTTTACTACAGTATATATGAAGAATGATAAAAAAGAAATTATGAATTTAGCACATTATTAACCATGGAAATAACAAAATCCTATGGAGAAAAGGCAGCAAAGCAAGGCAGCTTGTCAGAAAAGAAAAAGAAAAAGAAATATGGGGGGGGGATAATATTCTAAAGATAGAAATAAAGAGAGAGAAGAGAGAGAGAGAGAGGGGAGAGAGAGAGAGAGGAAGAGAGAGAGAATAGGCAGAGAGAGACGGGGAACGACAGCAGACAGACGGGCAGAGACAGAAACAGAGAGAGGGAGATTCCCTACGATTTATGTGTGCACGCATTCATGTTAGTTTTTTCGTGTGTCTGTGTTTGATTATATAATCCGGTAATATTATTCTTTTCACCCATTTTTAAACCTTTTGATTTTTTTTCAGGCCAGAGTAAAGGATGGCGACTGGATGCAGTCACAAGAGAATGCATTAAAGGGGAAAAACTGTACCCATCACCCTAAAACCCACACAGTGCGACCCCCCTTTTCGTACGACAGGTGTCCCAAAACAAGGGAAACCCGGGTAGGGCAAAAAACCATCAAACTTTGAACCGGCCGGGAACCAGCAACCATCACACCAGGTACCAGCAGTGGGAGGGGACTGTGATTTTGTGGTCGGGAATACTGCGGGGACGATTGCACAAACTTACACATGTTTGCGGGACCCCCTTCTCGGAAAAGCGGAAGATCTGAATCTGTGGCCAAAGTCAAACCCAAGCAATACCTATTAGTAATTTTGTGATATGGGATGGAAAAAAGGTTGGGGTTTCTTCGGGGGGAATTTTCAGTTCAAATCATCCCGATATGCTAAATGAACCTCAAAAAGTTACGTCTGGTGTAATGTATAACGATACACAAACCCTCGAAGTTTCTTCGCTATTTTTGGAATACGAATCGTTTTTCAGTCAATCTCAGTCGGTAAATTTGTGGGTGGGGACTGGCAATTTTGGGGGGGCACCTTTCCCCAACCAAGTGAGCGGGATTAATAAGCCCCCCCTTTCTTCTCCCCTCCAATGGATGCTTGTTCTCCTTCGGGCGGCGTCGGTACTGGTTATTTCGGGAACACTGGGGATATAACAACAATACACATTCTCGGATGGCACAAATCCCTCCAAAAAATCCCTTCATTTCCCTACTTCTCCGGAAACCAAAATTTAAATGCTAACGAAACCACCGGGACAGTACTACCCTGGACAACGAACCACAAAAATACTCATTTACCCCACTAAAAACAACAAAAGTGGGGTTTTCCGAATCTACAGCGGGGGGCAGTTCAGCCCCCAAAAAACCCAGGAACCTCTACAAACCACAACTACAGTGATTTCAACTACCGAATCTATCAACGGAATTTACGAAACCAGCGTGGGGACTCCACTTAATATGAAACATTTACACTAAAAAGGAATATATATAAAATTTATTATATATATATAAATATATAATATATATATAATACATAATTAAAATATATATAATATTTTATATATATTATATATAATATTATTATATTTTATATATATATATAAAATTATAATTATATCTGTGGGGTGTGGTGTTTAAAAAAAAAAAAAAAAAAAAAAAAAAAAAAAATATATATAATATATATATAATATATTATATATATATATATATATAATGTATATATATACAAATTTTATATTATAATATATATATTATAAATTATAAAAATATATATAATAATGTTGTGTGTGTTAAACACATACCCAAAAAAAAATCCAAACACAAGATTTGTACCGGTCTTACGCCATAAAACGGGTCTGTGAAAGAGTCGCGAGTAAACGTGGAGCTGCAGCGACGGGAGGAGCTTCAGCGACATCGGACACAACCACCTTTGCTCAGTACAAAAGGGGATTTTCACGTGCAATTTAAAATCCATGCTTGAATTCATCCCCCATACATAGAAGTGTGTTTGTTTGAATTTAAAAAATTTTATACATGATACTAGGGTAGAACTTTTTTGATGATACAAAGAAGGTTGTCCTTAAAACTTCATCAAAAACGTAAATCCTGTAGAAAATGGGGGCGTGATAGACCAAAAGTCATTTGAAAAAAAAACGTGAATTACCATGCGGTCCCGAAGATTTTAAAACGTGAATTTTTGTCCGTTTTTATCAGTTCAGCTCGTCATTTAAGTAAGAACACCCTGAAACATCGAAAGTGATCTTAACAGTTAACCTCGGCTTCGGAAAGATCTTTGCTTACACACTTTACCAACAACACGCACAAATTCAGTTGAGATGACGAAAAGGCAGCTTTTGGGAAAAACTACACCCACTGGCAAAGAAAGCCGAGGGGGGGACCATTGCATAGACATTCTTATTGCTGATCCGGGGTTCATTCAATGAGATACTGCCCTACTATTGGAGTGAATTGGAGGGGGTTCTTTTCCAAACCCCTTTTTTTCATCAGTACCATTCAGATCTTTCTGGCAATATTTTAAAAGGTGTGTGTGTGTGTGTGGGTGTGTGTGTGTGTGTGTTGTGTGTGTGTGTGTGTGTGTGTGTGTGTGTGTGTGTGTGTGTGTGTGTGGGGGATTTTTTATATATATAAATATATATTTTTCTCACGAACGGCAGTTGACACTAGAACAAAGTCCCCCAAAATTTGTTTATACATTGCCTTGAAGGGGCATGCCAGATTGAAGTCAGTAACAAAAGAATTAGTCCCCTTTGGTACGAGGTGAAAACTTGGATTTGGTGCCCAAAAACACCACACACACACACCACACACATAACACACACACACCAACATAGATATATATTGCACATATTATATATTATATATATATAAAATATATATATTTATTTTATATATTTTATAAAATATATATAAATATATTTATATATAATATATATATATATATATATATATATATATATATATATATAATTATATTTTTAAATATAAAAATCAAACATATGATGCAAAAATAGGGCTTTATGAAACAGCCTTTTCCCAGAGCAACAAAAAAGGACTGTCTGAGGGATGCCTAAATGAGAAGGAAATCTTTAAACGGGGACCCTTAGACAAAATTTAAAAAATCAACAAAGGGGCCGTTATCACTAACGAAGAGGTTTCTGCAAAAATTCCCAAGATCAAAAGGCCCCACAAGGAGGTTTAAGATTTGCGGGAAAATTTGAAAAACGTGAGGTCGAGAAGAGAGGGGAGTTAGAAGTTTTATTTTGGTTTTGGTGATTTTTTTAAAGATATGTTTACTTCTATCGGTACATTATAATATGTAATTAAAATAAGTAGAAAATGTAGGGCAGGACGAGACGGGGGGAAAATTATAAACATCCATATTTCTAGCTGTACTGCGAAGACAGGTAGATTTTTTACACTTGTAGTAAAAACAAAAAGAATTTATTTCTTTTTCTTTTGTTCTTTGAGAGGGGGGTAATCAATAAATATAGCATGGAGTTGTGATGTGTGAAAAGAGAGAGAGAGAGAAAAGAGAAAAGAGAGAGAGAGAGTGGAGAGAAGAGAGAGAGAGAGGAGAGAGAGAGAGAGAGAGAGAGAGAGAGGGAAGAGAGAGAAGGGAAAAAGGCAAGTGGAGGAGAGGAAAAAATTTGGGGGGTAGTGGATTCCCCTCGTGTCTAACCATTCTAAGTATGTTTGAAAAAAAATAAAGATGGTTTTGCAAATAACGCATTTTTTTGTTTTAAGCGTTGAACTCAATTTCTTGTCACTTAAAAAAGGGTTTGATTTGATTACAAATGAACTTTTTACTAGAAATTTTTGTAAAGGTTTTGATTTTACACAATGGAATGTCGGGGCTAGTAGGGAAATTTTAAAAAAATTAAAATAAATTTGCATTTCAACATATTTTTCTCAGTCAATTTCACAAACATCACTCCTTGTAGTTGTAATACAAAAAAACAGTTTAAAATTTCCCCCAGTATTTTGACATGAAGCAAAGTGTAAGAAATTAAGGGACGCCTTCGCTAAATTAGCATTTATCCCTTTTTTAAACAGGCAATGGCACGACAAAAATTTTTGCCACTTGATTTCTTTTTTCTGGTTTAAGGTTTTACAACTGATTCTCTAATAAGCCAAAATTTTGTTATGATTTTCTTTAAACCCGGAGACCCCCCAGTGTGCCCCTATTATGTTTTCTTTTTTACTCATTAGCCCATGTATCCCATTTTCTTTGAAAAGGGTTTTACTAGGGGAACTTTAGTGTTTCATTGAATATAAAAAGAAATCTTTAGGCTAAAACAATTTATTCAACAATATGAGTAAATTATGATTAAAGCATAAACTGTATACATGTGTATATATGATATATAAACAATGTGATATATAAACATTTTTAAATACACCTGTAAAGTATTGAAAATTTGCACACAAAATATGATGATAGATAGGAATGACACACTACACACAGGTAATAATGATGATTTTTATTTTTGAAAATATAATGAGAACGATAAAAATGAAAATAATAAACAATAACAATGAAAATAACCACAAAAACCCAAATAATAATAAAAAACCACAAAAAATAATAACAAAAAGAACAAAAATAGAATACAATTAAAAATATTTTTAATTTTATTTTAACCATTTATCCTTCGTAACATTGCTCCTTACCCCCTCAAACAAATTCCATGTGACTGCTGAGTGCTACTTTTTGACGTAAAGGGGTCCATTTTTTAACAATAAGTTGAAGAATCCCAAACACACACCACACACGCAACAACACACACCACACACACACACACACCACAAAACACACACCCAAAACACACACACCACACACACACACACACACACACACCCCACCAACACACACACTACCACACACACACCACACACACACACACACACACACACACACACAACACACACACACACACACCACAATATATATATTATATATATATAATTATTCATGCCTCCCCGATGCGGTTTTTGAAAAAATATTTGGGTGTTTTGTTGACATGTATATATACATAATGACACAGTATACAACATGTGGTGTGTGATGAATCTATCTATCTTCTATTATTATCTATATATATTTATAAATATAATATATATATATATATATATAATAATATATATAATATATATATATTATTAATTCAAGGAATGTTATGAATTTTTCCTGTAAAGAAATTACGTTGCTGGGGTTTTGACTTTTTTGTGTGCGTCTCGGCGTTATTTGGCAATGTCTGCCCTTTGGAAGCATTATACAAACTCTCATTCGAAAATCAAACACTACATTATCATTACATCTTTGTTTTTGTATTTTTTGTTTTATCATTTTCCCCTCGAGGCAATTATACTGAATTTAAGTAGTTAGAGCCAGTTTTTGACATTTTTTATTTACACGACTACCGAGGGGGGGGGGGTAGAGAAGGGGGGTAGGAGGGGGAAGGAGAAAGGAAAGAGGGAAAGCAAGAGAGGAAAGGTGAAAGGTAGGAGGAGAAAGGTTAAAGAGGAAAGGGGGGAAGGGGGAGGTGGGTTTTGAAGAGAAAAAAGATGGGTGGGAAAAAGGGGGAGAAACAAAAGAAAAAAATGGGTTTGTAAGGGGGGGAAGAGCTCAGAGAGAAAAGGGAATGGGGGAAAGGGGGAAGAGGATAAAAGGCCGAAGTTTTGTGGAAGAGTCTAAAGGAAAAAAGATGGAAGTGGGAGAAAATGACTTAAGGAGAATTTACGAGCGGGAGGGGAGTGGGCCGAACGGGAAAAGGGAAAATTTTAGGGAGAGGGAAAGGAAAAAAAGAAAAGAAAGGGGGGCAAGGAGGGAGCTCGAAAGAAAAGGGAGGTGGGAGAGGAGGGGAAGGGGGGCGAAGGGTGGGTTGTTTGGGGGGAGGAGGAGGAAAGTGGGGAAAATGGGGGAGATATGAGTTCAAAGGGGAGGAGAGGAGGAATGTAAAAAAAAAAGAAGTGAGATGGCGTGGCAGACCAGGGGGAGAGGGAAAGGAAAGGGAGAAGAAAAATGACGGAGAGGAAGTGAAAGGAAAAGAGGAGGGTGAGGTAGGAGAAAGGTGAAAAGGAGAACAACAACAACAACAACAATAGTAAAAATAATAAAAATAATAATAATAAAAATATAATAAAATAATAATAATGCAAAATAAATAATAATGATAATAATAATTAATAAATAATAAAAATAAATTTATTAAAATTTAAGATAAAATAATAATAATAATAAAAAATAATAATAATAAAAAATAAAAAAATAGTAATAATAATAATAAAAAATAATAATAAAAAAAAATAAAAAATAAAATAAAAAAAAATAATAAATAATAAAAAATAATAAAAAAAAATAATAGATAAAAAAATAATAAAAATAAAATAAAAAATAAAAAAATAAAAATAAAAAAAATATTTATAATAATAAAAAATAATAATATGATAATATATATAAAGATATGGGTAAAAAAAATAAATAAAAAAATAATAATATAATAAAAAATAAAAATAAAAATATAAAAAATAATTAATAAAAAGACAATGATAATAATAATGATGAAAAATAAGATGATAAAAATATTAATAGTAAAGAGTAAAGGATAAAAATAATAGGGGATAAAATAAAAAATTTTGTAATTTATAAAAAAATTTTAAAATATATAAAAAAGACAAAAGTAAATTGTGTTTTTTACCCCCATAAAAATTAAAGTTAGTTTTGGAATGGGGGGAGTTTTTTCAGGGGAAAAAACTTTAAAACTTTGTTAGGTTTTTATTTCAATATTTACAGAATTTTTAAGGGGTAATCAAGGGGGAAAACGGGGCACGGTTTTGCTGTTTAAAAATTAAAGGGGGGTTAATTTAATTTTTTTAATCTGGGGCTGTTATTTTGGGGAAAATAAATGTTTGTGAATGGCTAGTGGTTATTAGTATAATGGGAAAGGGGATTAAAAAAATTTCAAATGAGAGGAAAAGAGGAGGTGATTAGATTGTTTAGTATTTTATTGATGATTTATATAAAGTGTGTGATAGTATTAAATGATAATAATTTGTTTGTATTAGTAGTAATGCATAGAGTAAAAGTAGTTTTTAATGCTAGAGTAGTAAAAAAAAAGAAAGAATTAATATAGTAGAGTAAGTAAGTATGTAATAGTATTGTAAAAAAATAGTTAGGGAAAATTTGATTAGTATAATTTTTGAGTTTTGTTAATATATATTTTATGTTGAAGTGAAAAGTAACCGGGCAATGCCTAAAATTTTACAAAATTTCATAAACCCGAGCAGAAAACAAACAAAAAAAGGGGATATTAAATACGAAGAGTAAATTAATAGAAAAGTTTAAATAAAACAGTTAGGTAATCAAAAATTCAATAATTTATCAATGCTATCATATTTTATCCCCTTCCCAAAACGTTTTTTCTTTGTTTTTAAACCTAAATTTTGGGCCTAAATTTTAAAACTTTATTCCTGACGAAAAAAAAATAAAGGAATTTAAAACAAAAACGAGAGAAAATTGGACTTGTAACACAATAAATTTTTTTGGAAAAATAAGGGGGAAAAAAACTCAAAAACCCCCCCAATGGGGGAAAAAATAAAAAAGGGCCAGGAAAATTAAACTGGGGGAAAAACCGGGGAACAAACCTTTTAAGGGGGGCCCAAAAAAAAAAAACCCCCCCACGAAAAAAAAAGTAAAAAAGGGGTAAAAAATTTTTTTAAAAGGAAAAAATAAAAAAAGGGGCCCACCAAACCCCCCAAAAAATACACAACCCCACAAAACCCCAAACCACAAAAAAAACCCCCAAAACCCAACCCCCCAAACCCTTTTAAAAATTAAAAAAAAAAAAAATATAATATTTTTTTAAAAAGGGGAAAAAAGGGAAAGGAAAAGGGGGGGGAAGGGATTAGTTTCGAAAAATAATTAAAATATAAATATTTTAGGGGTAATTCTCCCTCCCGGAAGAATTAGGTAAAAAAGTTTTAAAACTTCCCCTGGGGACGAAAAAACGGAAAACCGGGTTTAAATTTATAAAAAGGCGGGAAAATTTTTTTTTTAACTTAAGGGGGGGGGGTTTTTGGGGGAAAAAAAAAACCCCCACCACCAAAAAAACACCACAAACAAAACACAACCACAACACAAAACACAAACCCACCACAAAAACCCCATCCCAAACCCACATTTTTTAATCTTTAAAAAAAAAGGGGGGGGGAAAAAAAAAAAAAAAAAAAAAAAGGGGGGAAAAGGAAGGGGGGAGAAAAAAAGCCCGGGCACCAAAAAAGGGCTTTTATCCCAGGAAAGAAACCCCCCCCCAAAAAAACCCGGAAAGAAAAAAGAGCAGGAAAGGAAAGACCCCCGGGAGAAACTAAAAAAAAAGAAACATTTTCAAAGGAAAAAAAAAAAAAAAAATTTAAAAAAAAAAAAAAATACTAAAAAGTAAAAAAAAAAAAAAATAAAAAAAAAAAAAAAAAAAAAATTTTTTAAAAAAAAAAAAAAAAAAAAAATTTTTTTAAAAAAATAAATTAAAAAAAAAAATATAAATAAAAGAATAAAATAAAAAAAAAAATTAATTTAAAAAATTTTTTTTAAAAAAAATAAAATTTAAAATTTAAAAATTTTTTAATATATTTTTTATATAAAATATATATATATATATAATTTCAATTATAAATTATTAATTTAATATTTTTTTAAATTTAAAAAAAAAAAAAAAAAAAAAAAAAAAAATATTAAAAATTTTAAAAAATAAAAAAAAAATTTTTTTGTTTTTTTTTTTTTTTTAAAAAAAAAAAAAAACAAAAGAAAAAGGGAGAATACAAAAAAAAAAAAAAAAAAAAAAAAAAAAAAAAAAAAAAAAAATAAAAAAAAAAAATTTTTAAAAAAAATTTTAAAAGGGGGGGGGGGGGTTGGGGGGGGGGGGGGGGGGAGGGAGTAAGAAAAAAAAAATATTGGAAAAAAAAAATAAAAAATTAATATAATAAAATAAATAATAAAAAAAAAAAAAAAATAGAAAAATAGAAAAAAAAAAAAATTTTTTAAAGGATTAATAAATTTAGTTAATAATAAAAAATTTTTAAAAAAATTTTTAAAAATATAGAAAAGAATAAAAATAAAAAAAATAAAATAAAAAATAATATTATTAAATAATATAAATAATAAAAATAATATAATAAAATAAAATAATAAAGAAAAAAAATAAAAAAGAATAATATAAAAATAATGAAAAAAGAATATATTATATCAAAAACAAAGAAAGAAAAAAAAATAAAGAAAAAAAAAAACACACACACACACCAACAAAAACAACACAACACACACACACACACACACAATATATATATATATATATATATATATATATATATATATATATATATATATGTGGGTGTGTGTTGTGGTTGTGTTAGTTTGGGTGTTGTGTGTGTTGTGTTAGTGTGAGAAGAATATCCCAAATAAACAACGGGAAAGGAAAAAAAAAATAATAAGATATATATAAATAGAGAGATATAAAGAAAGAAAAAGAGAGAGATATATATAGAAAGATATAAAAAAAGAGAAAAGAAAATTTATATATATATAGATATAATTATATGTATAGAAAGAGATATGTATATAGAGATATATATATATAAGATAAATAGATGAGAAAGAATAGATTAGAGAAGATAGATATATATATATATAATATATATAGAAAAGAAAAGAGATATGATAAAATAGATATATATAAAAGATATATTATATAATAATATAAAATAATATAATAATAATATAATATAAATAATAGTATATAATATTTTAATATAGATATATATAGATATTATATAGTAATATATAATAATATATATATAATATAATATATAAAATATATATATATAAGTTATTTATATAATATATATAAAATGATTAGATATATATATATATATATATATATAAAATATAATAGATATATAAATATATATATATATAAAATAAAAATATTTTATTATATATATATATAGATATATATATATAATATATATATATTTAAAATATATTTTATATTTTAAATATATAAAAAAAAAAAAAAAAAGGGGGTA
>NW_023660032.1:2500-10000 GCF_015228065.2 Penaeus monodon | reverse complement strand
TTTTAGATTATTTTTTCCTATTTTGGCGTTGAGGTCTCCCATGATTATTTTTACATCTCTGTTAGGGATGTGTCTAAAGTATCTTGGAGAGAGTTATAAAAAATTCCATTTCTTCATCACTTGCAATATTGGTTGGTGCGTAGCATTGTATAATATAATATTATGAGGTTTTGCTTGTATTCTGACTTTTAAAATGCGATCATTTATTGGCTGTACCCAATTAGTGCATTTGCAGTTTTTTCGTGAGAATCATAGCAACTCCGTGACTATAATTTCCTTCTTCTTTTCCAAAAAAAAAGAAACTGTCTTGTTTCTTTAGTTTTGAAACTTCCATTACTTTTCCAATTGGTCTCACTGATTCCTAGTATTTGAATGTTGTATCTATCCATTTCGTTACAGACAGTATGTAATTTACCATTCTTTCATTTCCTTAGTTCCACTTTCCCGATTTTAATGTGTTCTTAATTGGACCTGTTTTCTTTATCTTCTTTGTCTTCCAGATGCATTTTTAACATTGTCAGCCTGGTGCCCACTAACTAACGCGCCCCTTGATAACCCACGCGACGGGCGATGTGGTATGAATTATCGTTTTGTATTTAATCATTGATTGTAGAGGTTTGTCAGGATAAAATAAAATTTGAGTGGAATCCCCAGGCTCCTTCTCAACTCGCAGTCTCCAACTAATTAGGAGGAACTATCTCTGCCGCTTTTAAAACAGTTACACTGTAATACGCCAGACATATTATTTGGTGAAACCAGTAATCAGTAGAACTGAAGGTGTTTTCACCAGAAAATCCAACTGCCCTGCTGCCGACAGTTTCACCGCAACCCTGGTAAGGGAGCTAAAGGGTGTATCCTTGTTCAAGGGAACCCTAGGGTGCAGTTTATGTCTTACCCAGGACAAATATATAATATATAATAATATAATATATATATATATATATATATATATGTATATTTTTCCTGGGTTTAAGACAATAAACTGCCCCTAGGGTTCCCTTGAACAAGGATTAGCAACTATTAGCTCCCTATACCAGGGTTGCGTGTGAAAAAATGTCGGCAGCAGGGCAGTGGATATCTGGTGAAAACACCTTCAGTTCTACTGATTACTGGTTTCACCAAATAATATGTCTGGCGTATTACAGTGTAACTGTTTTAAAACGGCAGAGATAGTTCTCCTAATTAGTTTGGAGGGACTGCGAGTTGAGAAGGAGCCTGGGGGGTTCCACTCAACTTTTATTTTCTCCTGACAAACCTCTACAATCAATGATTTTAAAAACAGAAACGATAATTAATACCAAAATCGCCCGTTTGCGGGGGGTTTTCAAGGGGCGCGTTAGTTAGGGGCAACCAGGCTGGACAATGTTAAACATGCATTGGAAAAAAAAGAAGATAAAGAAAACAGGTCCAATTAAGAAAAAAACATTAAAAATCGGAACGTGGAAAAGTAAGGAAAATGAAAGAGATGGGTAAAATTTCATACTGTCTGTAACGAAATGGATAGATACAACATTCAAATACTAGGAATCAGTGAGACCAATTGGAAAAGTAATGGAAGTTTCAAAACTAAAGAAAACAAAGGACAGTTTTTTTTTCTGGAAAGAAGAAGGAAATTATAGTCACGGAGTTGCTATGGGTTCTCACGAAAAAAACTGCAATGCACTAATTGGGTACAGCCCAATAAATGATCGCATTTTAAAAGTCAGAATACAAGCAAAACCTCATAATATTAGATTATACAATGCTACGCACCAACCAATATTGCAAGTGATGAAGAAATGGAATTTTTTATAACTCTCTCCAAGATACTTTAGACACAATCCCTACCAAAAGATGTAAAAATAATCATGGAGACCTCAACGCCAAAGTAGGAAAAAAAAATCTAAAAAATTTAAACCCGTGGAAAATTCGGCCTTGGAGATATAAATGAAAGAGGGTAAAGATTTTATTGAATTTGTAGTACAAAAAATTTTGTTATAGCAATACATTGTTTTCCCAAAACCACCCAAGACACTTGTACACGTGGTTTTCACCAGACAAAAGAACACGCAACCAAAATTGACTACATTGTGCTGAACCAAAAATGGAAGGAGTTGCATAAAAAATTCCAAAACAAGACTGGTGCCGACTGCAACAGTGACCACCAACTAATAACTATCGACTTTAAAATAAGACTCAAAAAGATGGAGCGTCCAACACCACCTCTAAAGCTCGACTACAAAAAATCTTGATAACAATTACAGAATTGCAGTGTCAGACAAATTTGAAATACTCAATCAATGTGAAGATGATAAAAAAACCAAATGAGTGTGGTTAGAAGGGAAAAAAACTCTTGCTGAGCACTTTCTTAAGAAACTATCGCCAAAAAGAAAAAAAACAAATTCCCCCCGGATGTCTGAAAAAACACTAAGTGAAATTGAAACAAGAAGATGCCTAAAAAAAAAAAGGTATCAATAATCCCGTGAAAAAGTAATTTACAAAAAAACAAAATAAAAAATTCAAAGATTATTGCGACAAGATAAGGAAAAAATTTAAATGAACATTGCCAGAGAATTGAAAACTGTTCTATCAATAAGACAACTAAAGAACTCTACCAAGGAGTACGAAACATCACACGAAAATTTTAAAACCTACAAAAGGACACTATCAAAAAATGAAGATGGACTTGTTTTTATGTGATGGAAAAAAAAGTCAAAGATAGATGGAATCAATATTTTTTCCAACTTATACAAAAGAATAAAAATCTAACAACAACATTAATTAGACCAATGACAGCGAGGATTTAACCACCGCCACTGCTGGACGAAGTTATAAAAAACCATAAAAGAAGTAAAGAATAACAAGAGCCCGGAATAGATGAAATAACAGCAGAACTAATTAAGAATGCTGGCGAAAGTGTTGGGAAAACTTCTTCTACAAACTCTGTACAAAAATATGGAATGAAAGAAAATGGCCAGAAGACTGGGTAAAATCAGTCTTTACTCCCCTACCTAAAAAAGGTGACGCACTCCAATGCAACAATAATAGGACAATTGCCTTAATAAGTCACAGCAGCAAAATTTTGTTGAAAAAATTTTTGCTGAAAGAATGAAGTTGAAGTTAAGAGAGGAAATTGCAGACGAACAAGCAGGTTTCGCCCTGGAAAAGGTACCAGAAACCAGATTCTAAATTTAAAATTGATCATAGAGAAAAACAGAGAACATCAAAAAGACCTATACCTGTGTTTCATCGATTATGTGAAAGTTTTGATACTGTTTATCACGATATCCTCTGGAATAAACATGTACGATATGAAGTTTCCAAAACACATTATCCAATTAATAAAAGCCTTTTATGACCCAACAAACAGCTGTAAGAAAACCCCTTTTGGGTTATCAGATTGGTTCGATGTCAATCAAGGAGTACGACAGGGTTGCATTCTGTCTCCGCACCTCTTTAATATATATTCTGAAACACTTATGAGAGGTGCTCTAGAGAATTTGAAGGAACTGTGGATGTTGGAGGATACAAAATATCAAATTGAGGTACGCCGATGATATAGTTTGATTACCAGCAGTATCACTGAACTACAACAACTACTAAATAAAGTTAGAGAAGCAAGCGAAAAGGCTGGCTTGTTTTTAATGCCAAGAAAACTAAAGATCATGAAGATTCAAATATAACCGGCAATGAAACAATGGGTGAACATGTTACAATCAATGGAATGATTGTGGAAAATGTGAAAGAGTTCACTTATCTTGGAGCTGTTTTAACTAATAAAATATGATGATTCACCGGAGATAAAAAGAAGAATTACCATTGCCAAAAACGCCACAATGCTCTCAATAACATTGGAAAGACCGAAGCATTACCTTTCGGACAAAGCTGAGGTTATTGAATCATTAGTTCCCAATTGCATCATATGGTTCTGAGTGTTGGGTGTTGAAGTAGATAGACAAGAAAAAGATCAATAGTTTTGAAATGTGGTGTTACAGACGAGTACTGCGTATTAGCTGGACAGAGAAGAAGACGAATGATGAAGTGCTGAGAAAAATAAATTGTAAAGACCGACTGTTGGACATCTTGAACAAGAGGAAATTAAAGTTTATTGGTCATGTAATGAGAAGTAAAAAATATTGAGAAAAACTTTCTGACAGGGGTGGTGATAGGAAACAGAGGAAGAGGCAAACCGAAGACAAGACTGAGCGACAATATCAAAGATATTTGCGGGCTGTCGATGGTACAAGTGGAAAGAAAACGTAAGATCGAGTTTTGTGGCGAAGGATGGTGGAGAGGTCCCCGGCTGCTCAAAAAATGAGCATAGCCGTTATTTGATGATATATATATATATATAATATATATATATATATATATATATATATATATATATACATACACACATACACACACACACACACACACACACACACACACAAACACAAACACACACACACACCCCACACTCTCACACACACACACACACACACACACACACACACATATATATATATATATATATATATATATATAATATATATATATATATATATATATATATATATAATATATATATATATATATATAAAATTATATATGTGTAATTTATATATATATATATATATATATATATATATATATATATAATATATATATATATATATATATATGTACAGTCTATAACCCGTGTTGTGGTATATATACATACCTATATGTGTGTGTGTGTGTGTTTATCTATCTATCATTATCTTTTCTATCTATCTGTCTATCTATTATATATATATGTGTGTGTGGTTGGTGTGGTGTGTGTGTGTGTGTGTGCGTGTGTGTGTGTGTGTGTGTGCGGGTGTGCGTGTGTTTGTGTTGGGGTGTGTGGTGTGTGTGTGTGTGTGTGTGTGTGTGTGTGTGTGTGTGTGTGTGTGTGGTGTTTTGTGTGGTGTGTTGTGTGGGGTGTGTGTGTGTGTGTGTGTGTGTGTGGGGCGTGTGTGTGTGGGGGTGTGTGTGTGTGTGTGTGTGTGGTGGGTGTGTGTGTGTGCGCGTGGTGGTGTGTGTGTGTGTGTGTGTGTGTGTGTGTGTGTTTGTGTGTGTACACAACACACACACACACACAACCACACACACACACCACAACACATATATATATATATTTATATATATTATAATATATATATATATATATATATATATATATATATTATGGCAGGAAAAGCAAACTGTGTTATCAGTCAAATAAATGAAAGCCAAAGGTTATTTTGGGACCCCCGTTGGCGTGCACCGCAATACGCTTATTATGTAACAGCGAAAATCTGCTACTATAATAACCCGCACACGTATCAAAATATAGAATAAATATCTTCTCCCTTCGGTTAAAAAATTGTTATGAGAACAAAGAAAGATGTTCTTGCTGTTTTGAGGCGCGACTTTCTTTCGCGAAAAATGATAACGAAATAGATATCAAGTGTGTTTTTTCTACTTGTTTATTTGTTTGTTTGTCTCTCAGGGTGTAAAGAACTAGAAAAAATAGTCTTTTCACTCTGAAAGATAAGCAAATAAGTCATTTTAACGCATATCTGACGCATTTTAATATCTAGTCCCTTCATGTATACGAATATATAGACTGAGAGATGTAGATGCATATATATAAAATATATATATATATATATATATATAAAATATATATATTTTACATATATATATATATATAATATATATATATAGATATATATATATATAATAGATATATTTTATATAATAGATACAATTTACAAACCATAAGGGGTTTTCAAACGAGGATTAATTTCGCCCTCTTACAATCTACTTAAAGTTTCGTCACGCATTGTGAACTTCTTTTGTTGTCCGATCCATGATACCTCAGTAATTTCATACCAGCCGATAGGAAGGAGATATAAAATGAATAATCAAATAAAGTATAGATGCGGAAGTGGTTGACGGCAAGAGAAAAAGACTAAATGTTTTTGGTAATTAGTTTTAGAAAAGAGGAAACAGTTATTTAAAAAAATTTACAATAACGTGCGTCAACTCAAACGAACAAATGAAGTCAGATAAGCGCCAAAACATATTCTTAGGTTAAAATTATTCGCACATATTTTAAAAAATTTAAATTATCACATAGATATATGAAACACCTCACGAGCACCTATCTTCTTCGAAATAATGAAAAAAAACACCATATTTACGAACACTGACGAAAAATAAGAGAAAAAAAATAAAATCCTTCACGATACTTCAAAATAATTTTATACCTGTTGACTTACCTTATCAGATAAGACAACTTGGTCTGTTACAGCGACGTGGCAGAGGAGATAAGCCAAAGGACCATACATACTCAAAGTAAGTATTTAAATATGTTTTAATAAGTTTCTTTAACGTGGCTTCGGTAATGACCTTTTTTTATGCCAAGGGTCTTTTTTTCCCCTGGGAGGAAATTCTATGGCGAAATAGGGGTCGCAATGCCGTTTGTTCAGTACGTTACAATCAGACGAGGGGAGGTGATGTTCAGCTGTGACTAATTTAAATATTTAAAGTATAACTTTATATCGAAACAAACCAGATTTGGGTTTATAAGAGGCGTCTCATTTTTCGTTTTTGTTGTTGTTGTTAGGAAAGATCTTTCATGCGCTAAGGTAGACGCATGAATAGTCCTAGACAAAAATAGCAAATGCAGTTTCGCCCTCATTAGCTTTATTTTACATATTTATTCATTTATTTATTTATTCTTAACGGAAGTTTCCAGTGCAGCAAACCGGTGATTCAAAAAAAGAGTAAAATATCGTAAAACAATTCTTTTCGTTTGTTAAATTGTAAGGAATCTACTTTCAAAAAACTAAATAATATATATATATTATATATATATTTTAATATATATATATTAATTTTTATATTATATTTTTTCTTATCTTTCTTGGATTATGCCAGGAATTTGCCCTTTTCATGTCAGCTTTTTTTTTCAAGAATCTGGAAAGTAGTTAAATAATCGCCTTTGAATACGGGGAAATTGAATTTTTTGGACGTTAGTACAATATCTATTTCGCGCCAAAGAAGAACTTTTACTGCCTGTTTTTATTAAGATTTAGCCAGATTAAAATAGACAGCTAGAGTGAATCTTAACTTTCAGCTGATATGATAAAAAAAAAAAAAAAAAAAAAAAAAAAAAAAAAAAAAAAAAAAAAAAACAAAAAATATATTTTTATATATATGTGTATACATATGTGTGTATATATAATATATATATATATATATATATGTATATATATATAATTGTCTTTAAAATATTATAGAATTAACGAAAGTACGCACATTATCCTTTAAGACAAGTAGACACACACGCACGCAACACACGCACGCTTGCATGCACGTACACACACACACACACACATATTATATATGTGTATGTTATATATATATATATATATATATATATTTTATAATATATATACGTTAAAATATACATATATACACACATATACACATATTATATGTGCATATGTACATGTATGTGTGTGT